>NC_051862.1:45269087-45336587 GCF_015732765.1 Culex quinquefasciatus | reverse complement strand
ATGACCGTTTGGGAGCAGTTCAAGGTAGCAATTTGACGTTAATAGCTACAAACCGGAACGTCCAAGAGCCCTCGAGGATATATCGATGGGAAACCAAGCATGAAATTTGGACAGAAATGGGTACAATTCAGATTTAAATTTTGTAGTTTTAATATCCCAAAATGCTCTTTGTCATACAGGTTATGTCTTTAACATAACCACCTGTAACTTCAATAGTTTAGAAAATTTTAAACACAGTTACGAAGAAAAGATGTTGAGCATGAAGCATTTAGCAAAATTGAGACTCCAAAAACCTGTTTTTTTCTAAATATAAACCTTTAATATGCCTATATTTAAACTAAAAAACGTTTCTTAATCCACCATTAGGTGGTTGGTGCCTTCCTCATATTTACAAAGTAATAATGAAAATAAGTTTGTGAAAAAATATATACCTGATACAGACTTTTACAAAAAAAAAAAACCTGCAGACTCTCATTTGAAGCAATGTGCGGGGCGTTTCGCATCTGGCGTGACTCTTGCACGTAAACAAAAAGACCCGGCCTTTTGAGGTTATGTAAAAAATCACCCTTTTTTGTAGATACAAATATGGTTTTCTGAACATAACTTTTTAAATACTTTAATAAACAGAATAAAATTTAATAGGGTCTTATGGGACCCCAAAACGAATCGAATGAGGCTGACCCGGCCAAAATCGGTTCAGCCAGTTCTGAGAAAATCGTGTGGAAAAAAATCATATCTACACACATCCCCACAGACATTTGTTCAGAATTTGATTCTGAGTCGATACGTATACGTGAAGGTATATCTAGAAGGTATATTTAAGAAATTCAATTTTCGAGTGATTTTATAGCCTTGCCTCAGTGAGGTGGGGAAGGCAAAATCGTATCAATTTTTACATTTAAAAACTTAGTCAAAATATGACCCCGGTCAAATTTCAAGGGAATATGGTGCAGATTTGACAATTTTGTAGAACAAGATAAAAATTCATGGGTGCAATCAGACACTTGCCAAAAGATGCAGATCAATTCTCTATGAAGTCGATCTTTTTTTTTAAATTATAATTATTATATTTTTCAATCCGGCTGAAACTTTTTTGGTGCCTTCGGAATGCCCAAAGAAACCATTTTGCATCAATAGTTTGTCCATTTAATTTTACATAAAAATTTGGCAGCTGTTCATACAAAAATGATGCATGAAAAGTCCAAAATTTGTAACTTTTGAAGGATTTTTTGAACAATTTGGTGTCTTCAGACAAGTTGTTGGTATGGATAAGGACTACCCAAAACAAAAATGAAACACGATTAAAACGGGTGATTTTTAATTTCACTTTTTGTCACTAAAACTGGATTAACAGAAAACACTATTTTTATTTTTTATTTTCTGATATGTTTTAGGGGACATCAAATGTCAACATTTCCGAAACTTTAGAATGTGCAAAATATTGTTGACCATGTTATGAGTTTTTGAACCAATACCGACTTTTTTTTCAAAAAATCGAAATAAAATCGAATTTGCATTCAAAAAGTGAATTTGTGAAATTTTGATAAAGTGCGTTTTCAAGTTAAAACCATTTTAGGTATTTTTTTTGGAAATAGTCGCAGTTATTCATTTTTTTTTTAAATAGTTCCTATGTTTGACCACTTTTGAAAGGCATATTTTTGAAAAGCTGAGAAAATTCTTCATATTTTGGTTTTTTGAACTTTGTTGATACGACACTTAGTTGCTGAGATATTTCCATGCAAAGATTAAAAAATAGGAAAATTGATGTTTTCTTAATCTCCCTAAACAACCCACCATTTTCTAGTATCGATATCTCAGCAACTAATGGCCCGATTTTCAATGTTAAAATATGTAACATTCGTTAAATTTTCCGATCTTTCCGAAAACAATATCTTGATTTTTTAATCAAGACTAACATTTTAAAAGGTTCAAAAATTTAATATATTCGCCCTGTTGAAAAGTTTATCTTGATTTAAAAGAAAAAGAAAATATTGTTTTTGAAAAGATTGGAAAATTTCACGAATGTTTCATATTTTAATACTGAAAATCGAACCATTCGTTGTAAAAGTGAAATGAAAAATCACCAAAAAAGTTTACCGTGTATAATTTTTTTTTCAGTGTATTTATTATCCTAAAACATTGTCAAATTGGTGTCAAAAGATTGATTAAAAAAATTCCTTCAAATCATACAGATTTTTGAGTTTTCATGTATCAGTTTTGTATGGAAAATTATATGGACAAACTAATGACGCAAAATGGCTTCTTTGGGCATACCAAAGGCACCAAAAAAGTTTCAGCCAGATTAAAAAAAAATCTAAAATTAAAATTAAATCAGGCCGATGCAAATATTTTTCAAAGTTTCTGTCCCTCGGCTCTTAAAAAATAAAAATATTGAAATAACAAGCCAATTTCCGCATGACTAGCTCAGTTGTTTTGCAATCATTAATTTTCTAGTGGAAGAAAACTAAAATTTTAGCGAAAAAAACTTAAACGTCGAAAATTTTCAAAAATTCTTAACTTTTTTAAATCGAAATGCTAAAAATGATTTCAAACGCACGTAAACCCATTTCAAATTGATTTACAATTTTTTTTTGCCCCCTGATTTTTCGGACCAACTTTGAAAGGGGGGAGACAAAAACTTGAAATAAAATTTGTACCAACCTCCACAACTGAACCCCGCCTCATTTGAAAGTTCTTTCAATTATCTAACTAACGATGGGTCGCATGATGGACCCGGACATAATTTTTACTGAAATATCTGAGATCCGGCCTCCAAAAAGTGTATAAATAACACTTAAGTGCTAATAACTTTTGATAGGGTTGTCAGATCTTCAATGTTTTGGGCTCATTGGAAAGGTCTTTTAAATACCTTTCTGAAAATGTATAACATGATAGGGTTTCTTGCAAAAACCACCCTTTTTACAATCTTCCGGACATACGCCAAAATCGTTTTTTTAGCATAACTTTTGAAGTACTTAACTAAACTTGCTGATTTTAAATAGAGACCTATGGGACCCCAAGACGGATCGAATGAGACTAATACGGTCAAAATCCGTTCATTCAGTCCGGAGATAATCGAGTGACATTTTTTTTTTGTACACCCACCTACACACATCCACACAGACATTTGCTCAGAACATGATTCTGAGTCGATAGGTATACGTGAAGGTGGGTCTACGAGGTCGAATTAAGAAGTTCATTTTTCGAGTGATTTTATAGCCTTTCCTCAGTAAGGTGAGGAAGGCAACAAACATAAATTAAACAAGGTAAAAATGCAACTATAAATAACTATAAATCAATATTTACAAAAACAATCGGAGAAAATGTGAAAAAATAGCAGCGCAGTACATACACTTTGATATCAATTTTAAATATAAGAAGTTTTGTGAATTTATCTGCAAAAACACGCTGACTCCGACTCCTGGTTATCAGAAATTTTCGGCTCCGACTCCAGCTCAGCTAATCAAAATATACCATTAATTGAACAAAGGACTTTAATGTCCAGCTAATATTTATACTTTCAAAAAGTCCTTGTGTTTTTCAGTTTGAGGACAGCCAGGATAGATAAAACAATCAACTTTCACACACCTGTAATTAATTTGCAGAACTACATGAACCGTTAACCATAGATAAACTTAAACTTATTAGAAAAAACAAATATTGACCATGTCGCGAGGCCTCTGCAAACAAAATATTATCCGACCTGACCTACCATAACGTGCGCTGACCATTTGAATTCCAGTCACCGAAGATGATTTCCCGCGAAAACAGTGGCATCCACTACCTGGAACAGTACGAGTTGGTGTCGTCTAAACTGCTAAACTGGTGTCAATTGCTTGGAACTGTCCCATATCCACTGGACTTACGATCATTTTCTGAGCCACAGTCTGTCCACCAGTCTACTGAACTACTTCTTCGATCAATACAACTCTTATCGACCTCGTTGATTTGCGTTTACTATGGCTTGAGCGTGCACAGGATGTTCCACGACATCTCCGGCTGGAAGTTGTACTCTTTCGTTCTGTTCCTTCTGTCGTACACCTTGAATGCACTTTGCATCCCGTTGGTGTTCGTAACCTGCCATCGGTTGAAGAAACGCTACCGCGAGTTATCAACGAAAATTGGTGGACTTCTGTACGCTTACCAGCAGCAAGGATTCGAGATCAAACCTAAGGTTCTGCTGAAATGGCATCGAAATGTTTTGGTTGGGTTTGGAGCTGTTCTTATTCTCACAATTATTCTTAAAATCATGGATAAGTTTTCAAAAGGACCACTCTTCGCCATTGGAGTCGATTTGCTGCCGGAAGTCATTGCGGTGTCTTGTCTCATCCAGTACTTTTACGCCATGGCCATAGTTCGACTGATTGTACGTTGTTCGAGCATCATGATTAGCGAGCTGAAACCTGTCCAGGACTCGCTGTTAGTGAAACGAAAAATGACCTTTCTTCTTAGAAGGGTTCGAATAGTAATCGAAATTTCAAATGAAGTTGATCGAAGTTTTGGGATTTTCGTACTGCTTCAGCTTCTACTGATAATTGTGGTGGGATCTCGAGTGCTTTGGTGTGCAGCCTGGTTTTATGATTTGAAGACCGTTGAGCCAGACGATGCGTACTATCTGGTGTACTCACTTCTATTAGGATTTGTGCAGGGTCTCAAGCTAGTGTTGATAACCTATCCTCACCATAGTATCCTGTGTGAGGTAATTGTATGATGTCTTTAGTATTTTGACAAAGAACTTTGTCTTAGGGCTCTATACAAGGGTAGCAATCCAGATTTTTCGCGAAGCGAAATGTAACGCGTAGAAGCAAATTTTCGAAAAAAGTGCAAGATTTCAAACGATTGTATCTTTTTTCCCTCTCGACCAATTTGAACGTTTTACCCACCAAACGAAAGGGGAAGACTTACTTAATGATCTTAAAAGATGTTTATTACAGTACTTATTTATTTAAGTACTTAAAAGTTAACATAAAACTACTAAAGAATAGCGAACGCTGATTGGTCAAGCGCAACCTTTCCCGAACACATTAATCAGATTCAAGTATCTAGCACTTAGCAAATTTTGCCTTGCCTCCTCCTTCCGTGGAACTGTCACGCGAGAATGTAGCACCATGGTTGCAACATGCCGTGCGATACTATTTAAGTTAGCACTTAGCCTCAGACAAATTCAGTGCCTACCGAGGTTTCATCCGAAGCGGACCTTGCGTTGGTTGTTTAAATGCTCACACATACATAATTTTCGGATCGTCGACGAGCCAACAAAACTCGGCTCGGTCGGTCCTGAAAAGTCATTATTGCTGGACGTCGACGAGAACACATCAGAAGCAGATGGCCTGGTGGCCCGGTAGCAGACGGCCTGGAGGTCTGGGAGCAGATGGCTTGGAGGCAAGGACCAGCTAAGACATGGTAGTCGCGGGAGTCGATCATTGGAACTGGCCACCACCTGGACTGGAGTGGCCGGAGGCCCCAGGGATGTTCCGATGGGGGGACATTTTCCAGACCGTAAGAGTTGGGGCAATATGGGTATCAAACTTTATGGTTTTGCTACTGGACATGAAATTTGACATTTCGGCAGTAGTGGCCACAATCCGGAGTGGCCGGAAGCCCCGCGGATGTTCCGATGGGGGGACATTTGTCGGACCGTAAGAGTTGGGGCAATATGGGTATCAAACTTTATGGTTTTTGATACTGGACATGAAATTTGCCATTTCGGCAGTAGTGGCCATAAACCGGAGTGGCCGGAGGCCCCGGGGATGTTCCGATGGGGGGACATTTGCCGAACCATCAGAGTAGGGGCAATATGGGTATCAAACATTATGGTATTTGATACTGGATATGAAATTTGACATTTCGGCAGTAGTGGCCACAATCCGGAGTGGCCGGAGGTCCCTCGGATGTTCCGATGGGGGGACATTTTCCGGACCGTAAGAGTTGGGGCAATATGGGTGTCAAACTTTATGGTTTTTGATACTGGATATGAAATTTGACATTTCGGCAGTAGTGGTCACAATCTGGAGTGGCCGGAGGCCCCGGGGATGTTCCGATGGGAGGACATTTGCCGAACCATAAGAGTAGGAGCAATATGGGTGTCAAACATTATGGTTTTTGATACTGGATATGAAATTTGACATTTCGGCAGTAGTGGCCACAATCCGGAGTGGCCGGAGGCCCCGCGGATGTTCCGATGGGGGGACATTTGCCGGACTATAAGAGTTGGGGTAATATGGGTATCAAACCTTATGGTTTTTGATACTGGACATGAAATTTGACATTTCGGCAGTAGTGGCCACAATCCGGAGTGGCCGGAGGCCTCGAGGATGTTCTGATGGGGGGACATATGCCGAACCATAAGAGTAGGGGCAATATGGGTATCAAACTTTATGGTTTTTGATACTGAATATGTAATTTGCCATTTCGGCAGTAGTGGCCATAAACCGGAGTGGCCGGAGGCCCCGGGGATGTTCCGATGGGGGGACATTTGCCGAACCATCAGAGTAGGGGCAATATGGGTATCAAACATTATGGTTTTTGATACTGGATATGAAATTTGACATTTCGGCAGTAGTGCCCACAATCCGCAGTGGCCGGAGGCCCCGGGGATGTTCCGATGGGGGGACATTTGGCGGACTATAAGAGTTGGGGTAATATGGGTATCAAACATTATGGTTTTTGATACTGGACATGAAATTTGACATTTCGGCAGTAGTGGCCACAATCCGGAGTGCCGGAGGCCCCGGGGATGTTCCGATGGGGGGACATTTTCCAGACCGTAAGAGTTGGGGCAATATGGGTATCAAACTATATGGTTTTTGATACTGAATGTGAAATTTGACATTTCGGCAGTAGTGGTCACAATCCGGAGTGGCCGGAGGCCCCGGGGATGTTCCGATGGGGGGACATTTGGCGGACTATAAGAGTTGGGGTAATATGGGTATCAAACATTATGGTTTTTGATACTGGACATGAAATTTGACATTTCGGCAGTAGTGGCCACAATCCGGAGTGCCGGAGGCCCCGGGGATGTTCCGATGGGGGGACATTTTCCAGACCGTAAGAGTTGGGGCAATATGGGTATCAAACTTTATGGTTTTTGCTACTGGACATGAAATTTGACATTTCGGCAGTAGTGGCCACAATCCGGAGTGGCCGGAGGCCCCGGGGATGTTCCGATGGGGGGACATTTGCCGGACCGTAAGAGTTGGGACAATATGGGTATCAAACATTATGGTTTTTGATATTGGACATGAAATTTGACATTTCGGCAGTAGTGGCCACAATCCGGAGTGGCCGGAGGCCCCGCGGATGTTCCGATGGGAGGACATATGCCGAACCATAAGAGTAGGGGCAATATGGGTATCAAACTTTATGGTTTTTGATACTGGATATGAAATTTGACATTTCGGCAGTAGTGGCCACAATCCGGAGTGGCCGGAGGCCCCGAGGATGTTCTGATGGGAGGACATATGCCGAACCATAAGAGTAGGGGCAATATGGGTATCAAACTTTATGGTTTTTGATACTGAATATGTAATTTGCCATTTCGGCAGTAGTGGCCATAAACCGGAGTGGCCGGAGGCCCCGGGGATGTTCCGATGGGGGGACATTTGCCGAACCATCAGAGTAGGGGCAATATGGGTATCAAACATTATGGTTTTTGATACTGGATATGAAATTTGACATTTCGGCAGTAGTGCCCACAATCCGGAGTGGCCGGAGGCCCCGGATGTTCCGATTGGGGACATTTTCCAGACCGTAAGAGTTGGGGCAATATGGGTATCAAACTATATGGTTTTTGATACTGAATGTGAAATTTGACATTTCGGCAGTAGTGGCCACGATCCGGAGTGGCCGGAGGCCCCGGGGATGTTCCGATGGGGGGACATTTGCCGGACCGTAAGAGTTGGGACAATATGGGTATCAAACTTTATGGTTTTTGATATTGGATATGAAATTTGACATTTCGGCAGTAGTGGCCACAATCCGGAGTGGCCGGAGGCCCCGGATGTTCCGATGGGAGGACATATGCCGAACCATAAGAGTAGGGCAATATGGGTATCAAACTTTATGGTTTTGATACTGAATATGTAATTTGCCATTTCGGCAGTAGTGGCCATAAACCGGAGTGGCCGGAGGCCCCGGGGATGTTCCGATGGGGGGACATTTGCCGAACCATCAGAGTAGGGGCAATATGGGTATCAAACATTATGGTTTTTGATACTGGATATGAAATTTGACATTTCGGCAGTAGTGCCCACAATCCGGAGTGGCCGGAGGCCCCGCGGATGTTCCGATTGGGGGACATTTTCCAGACCGTAAGAGTTGGGGCAATATGGGTATCAAACTATATGGTTTTTGATACTGAATGTGAAATTTGACATTTCGGCAGTAGTGGCCACAATCCGGAGTGGCCGGAGGCCCCGGGGATGTTCCGATGGGGGGACATTTGCCGGACCGTAAGAGTTGGGACAATATGGGTATCAAACTTTATGGTTTTTGATATTGGATATGAAATTTGACATTTCGGCAGTAGTGGCCACAATCCGGAGTGGCCGGAGGCCCCGCGGATGTTCCGATGGGAGGACATATGCCGAACCATAAGAGTAGGGGCAATATGGGTATCAAACTTTATGGTTTTTGATACTGAATATGTAATTTGCCATTTCGGCAGTAGTGGCCATAAACCGGAGTGGCCGGAGGCCCCGGGGATGTTCCGATGGGGGGACATTTGCCGAACCATCAGAGTAGGGGCAATATGGGTATCAAACATTATGGTTTTTGATACTGGATATGAAATTTGACATTTCGGCAGTAGTGCCCACAATCCGGAGTGGCCGGAGGCCCCGGGATGTTCCGATTGGGGGACATTTTCCAGACCGTAAGAGTTGGGGCAATATGGGTATCAAACTATATGGTTTTTGATACTGAATGTGAAATTTGACATTTCGGCAGTAGTGGTCACAATCCGGAGTGGCCGGAGGCCCGGGATGTTCCGATGGGGGACATTTGGCGGACTATAAGAGTTGGGGTAATATGGGTATCAAACATTATGGTTTTGATACTGGACATGAAATTTGACATTTCGGCAGTAGTGGCCACAATCCGGAGTGCCGGAGGCCGGGGATGTTCCGATGGGGGACATTTTCCGGACCGTAAGAGTTGGGGCAATATGGGTATCAAACTTTATGGTTTTGATACTGGACATGAAATTTGACATTTCGGCAGTAGTGGCCACGATCCGGGTGGCCGGAGGCCCCGGGATGTTCCGATGGGGGACATTTGCCGGACCGTAAGAGTTGGGACAATATGGGTATCAAACTTTATGGTTTTTGATATTGGACATGAAATTTGACATTTCGGCAGTAGTGGCCACAATCAGGAGTGGCCGGAGGCCCGGGGATGTTCCGATGGGAGGACATTTGCCGAACCATAAGAGTTGAGGCAATATGGGTATCAAACTTTATGATTTTTGATACTAGATATGAAATTTGACATTTCAGCAGAAGTGGCCACAATCCAAAGTGGCCGGAGGCCACGGTGATGTTCCGATGGGGGGACATTTGCCGAACCATAAGAGTAGGGGCAAAATGGGTATCAATTTTTATGGTAATTATGAATCTAGTGAATCTTGGGAAATTTGGACCAGACAATGTAATCGAAAATTTCAACAACCATCTTGCAAAGTTCTTTGTCATACTGGTCATGTGTAACATAACCACCTGCACCTTTTTTTTTCACTTCAACCAATCACCCAACTCGAAATTTTCGAATTTTTCTGTCAGTAAACGCTTAAGTTTCGTCATGGTATAATAGATAGGGGCTTCTTGAACACGCTCAAATCGACAAAATTGATTTTAATGAATTTCTGGAGAAGTTCTCTACAAAATCGTTTTTTTTTTAAATCCAGCTGAAACTTTTTTGGTGCTTTCGGTATGCTCAAAGAAGCCATTTTGCGTCATTAGTTTTTCCATATAATTTCCATACAAATTTGACAGCTGTTCATACAAAAATGATGTTTCAAAATTCAAAAATCTGTATATTTTGAAGGTATTTTTTGATCTATTTGGTGTCTTCGGAAAAGCTCTAGGACTACACTGAAATGAAATGATACACAGTAAAAAAATTTTGATTTCTAGAGTAAATTTTCAAAACAACCTATGAGTCATGGGTTTCGCTTTTGAAAACCTTTTGAAAATTTAATCTTGATTTTTATTTTTACTTTTTGTCACTTAAACTTGATTTGTAAAATAAAACTTTATTTATTTATTTTTCTGTTTATGTTTTGGGGTACATCAAATGCCAACTTTTCAGAAATTTCCAGGTTGTGCAAAAAATCTTTGAACGGTTTATGAATTTTTGAATCGACTGCTTTTTTCAAAAAATCGAAATTTTGGTCGCCAAAAATTTTTAACTTCATTTTTGATGTAAAATAGAATTTGCAATCAAAAAGTACACTTACGGACCCAAACCTGCAAGATTTTGATAGCAAAAATAGTCAAACTTTGTTGTAAATAACTACGAAGACAGTAATTTAGGGAATGAATAAAAAATTATATCGATAGTTCCCGTAGTATTGAAGGTACTAAAATGTCTGTAACAGAAATCTGGGTGCAAAAGCTATACTTGATGTGTACCGTTAAGTGAAATTTTGATAAAGTGCACCGTTTTGTAGTTAAAGGCAATTTTAGCTAAATTTTCAAAAAATAGTCACCGTTTTTTATTTTTTTTTTTTCAAATTAGTTCACATGTTTGCCCACTATTGCAAAAAAAAAATTTTGAAAAGCTGAGAAAATTATCTGGGTAATTCTCGACCAACTTACACGAAATCGGGAAAAGTTGCCCCGACCCCTCTTCGATTTGCGTGAAACTTTGTCCTAAGGGTCAACTTTTGTCCCTGATCACGAATCCGAGGTCCATTTTTTGATATCTTGTGACGGAGGGGCGGTACGACCCCTTTCATTTTTGAGCATACTAAAAAAGAGGTGTTTTTCAATAATTTGCAGCCTGAAACGGTGATGAGATAGAAATTTTGTGTCAAAAGGACTTTTATGTAAAATTAGACGCCCGATTTAATGGCGTACTCAGAATTCCGAAAAAAGGTATTTTTTATCGAAAAAAACACTAAAAAGTTTAAAAAATCCTTCCACTCGACTCGACTGTAAAAAATTTTGGAACATGCCATTTTAAGGGAAATTTAATGTTCTTTTTGAATCTTCATTGACCCATAACGGTAATTTTTTCATTAAGAACAAAATTTTTCAATTTAAAATTTTGGGTTTTTTCTAACTTTTCAGGGTTATTTTTTAGAGTGTAACAATGTTCTACAAAATTGTTGAGCAGAAAGTTCCTAAAAAATTTAAATATATTTATAAGCGGTTTGCTTATAAACATCACGAGTTATCGCGATCTTACAAAAAAAAGTTTTGAAAAAATTACTTTTTGCGTTTCTCTTAGTTTCGTCGTCCGTGTCTGTCGCGGGTGACCATGAACGGCCATGATCAACGACGACCAAAATTTTCAAAACTTTTTTTTTCGTAAAATCGCGATAACTCGTGATGTTTATTAGCAAACCCCTTAAGTTTACATATCATTTTTTTGTGATTGTCTGCTCTACAATTTTGTAGAACATTGTTACACTCTAAAAAATAAACCTGAAAAGTTAGAAAAAAACACAAAATTTTAAAATGAAAAATTTTGTTCAAAATTAAAAAAAATGACCCTTCTGGGATAATATAGAATCGTAAGTGACATTAAATTTCCCTTAAAATGACATTTTCCAATTTTTTTAAAGTTGATTAACGGAAAATGGGAGAATTTTTAAAACTTTAAAACGGAATTCTGAGTACGCTATTAACGACGTCCAATTTTACATAAAAGTCCCTTTGACACAAAATTTCTATCTCATCACCGTTTTATGCTGCAAATTATTGAAAAACACCTCTTTTTTCGCATGCTCAAAAATGAAAGGGGTCGTACCGCCCCTCCGTCACAAGATATCAAAAAACGGACCTCGGATTCGTGATCAGGGACAAAAGTTACCCCTTAGGACAAAGTTTCACACAAATCGAAGAGGGGTCGGGGCAACTGCTGTGTGAGTTGGCGGATATTTACCCATCTAGACCTTTAGTTGCTGAGTTTTTGCCATGCAAAGGTTTAAAAACAGAAATATTGATGTTCTCACCCAAACGACCCACCATTTTCTGACGTCGATATCTCAGCAACTAATGGTCCTATTTTTGATGTTAATGTATGAATCATTCGTGAAATTTTCCGATCTCTTCGAAAACAATATTTTCATTTTTTTTTTTCAAATTAAGATAAACATTTCATAAGGGCCAAACATGCAATATTACGCCGAAGACACCAAATCGATCAAAACATTGCTTCAAAAAAGACAGATTTTAGAATTTTTATAAATAATTTTTGTATTGACAGCTGCCGAATTTGTATGGAAAATTATATGGACAAACTAATGATGCAAAATGGCTTTTTTGGGCATACTGAAGGCACCAAAAAAGTTTCAGCCGGATTAAAAAATACAAAAAAATCGAATGACCGAAATCTCAGAGAAATGCTCATTTACTGACATTAACTTCAAAAATGATGGGTTGAGTTTTCTGTTGGAAATATTGGTGGAAATGAAAAAAAAGGGAGGAGATTTGATGTAAAAACTGTCAAGTTAACATGTTTGTGACACTATTTCAGATGCAAATGATTGGTATAAAAACATGTCTTAATAATAACAAGGAAAATTTTGAAATGGTTTGTAATATTATTACTTACTGTAGTACTGTTGATAAGCATTCGATTTTCAGGTTTTAAAACTGTCAGAACTCACATTGATGTTACAGCATGGTTTCAAATCCTGTGGAATAATACTTGTCAATATGACACTTATCCCGAAGGTATGATTAACGTATTCACAGTTTCATTTAAATAATTTTGTTTTTTTACTATTCAGATTATTGCAATGGTCATAACGAATTTCATCGCAGATATTCAACTTGGCGGGCATTCGTGGTGAAGTTCTTAAAGCATCAAGTTTTGATAGAATAAATTGCATTCCCATGCGTGACAATTTCCAAAACAACAAATTTAGCAACCATTTTATAAATCCAACCGAACAATCGATGACATCATTCCCACCAAAAGTGTCCCTTCTGCATAGGACTCAAGCCTCACACCGCCAACACGAGCCTCCCAGACCGTCGTCTTGATTGATGATGGCTATCAAAGTTTTGGGCTCGCGTGATTTATGAAGTGTACAGGAATTAGGCGGCATTGTTTGCGGGAGTTAATTGTATAATTGATGACGGCAATTACCGAGTGTGCGGGGGAGGAAAAAGGAGGTCAAACCGTTTGCGGTGGGCACTCGGCGGAAATTACAGTCATATCGTTTTCAGGACCTGGGTGGGAAGTTTGTGGGAGTCGTGATGAATCATTGAACATGTTCCTGGTCTAACGAACCAAGGTTGCGTCATTTTCTGTCGTTAAAATTTGTTTTAAAATCGTTGAAATAGAAGTTGCACTTGGCCACAATCACCCAGAGCAGACAAACACCCATGAACCGGCCGGATTAAACCTACCTCCTCCAGTTCCTTCCACGACGCTTCAGTGATACGAAGAACCTCGGAACCACTTGTTCCCGGCTGTTCCCCAACAGGCCAACACACGGAACAAAATCTGGTCAGCGAATCCGAAAAATATTTGCGACGAATTCGGAGACATGGAAAGTTTGCGTATTCATCAGCGATGTTTGCAGATTTGGAAAAATTGCTTCCGATATCGAAACAAAATGCTTTCAAAATCGAAAACATCTTGTTGCCGGTTAATTTGAGCGTGTACCATGCCGCAGCCAATGCGTTACGAAATGTCAGAATCAGCTGCGCAATAGAGAAAAGCAAAACAACAATCTCTTGCACGCTTGTTTGTTTTTTTTCTCCGACTCGTGCATTTCGTTGGTTTTTCGCCGCGATTTCAGTGCATTTAATCCGCTTTGCTGTCCAACCCGGTCCGCCGCCAACCGGCAGCGGATTACGCCGGTGGTAACAGCCGCGGCAGATGTGCTTCCTGGCCACTCGACGAAAAATCTCTGGCAGCTGCCGTTGTTTTCGAAAAGCTGGTTCCGAGTGTTGTTCAGATTTCGTGATTGCAAGGTTAGTATCAATCGTGAAAATTTGTAAACATTGAGTAAAAATGTTTCGGTTCCAGCATCCTTCTCCCGGTTACCAAGAACGAGCTCCTGGAGTAACATCCCTCGGCAGGACCAAGCAGGCACATCTTAAACGTCCCAGGTCAAACTTGTGAATTTGTGACACCCTTCCGATGTGGTACAAGGATGCACCGGTGACGCCGTTTGTTTACACTATTCGGGACACCGCCGAGGATGCAGTCATCAAGACTGCGGCCCTCCTCCTCTTCCTCTTCCTCCTCTTCTCCTCCTCCTCCTCCTCCTCCTCCTCCTCCTCCTCCTCCTCCTCCTCCTCCTCCTCCTCCTCCTCCTCCTCCTCCTCCTCCTCCTCCTCCTCCTCCTCCTCCTCCTCCACAAAAATACAAAAATACAAAAATACAAAAATACAAAAATACAAAAATACAAAAATACAAAAATACAAAAATACAAAAATACAAAAAAAAACAATAATACAAATATACAAAAATTCAAAAATACAAAAATACAAACATACAAAAATACAAAAATACAAAAATATAAAAATATAAAAATACAAAAATACAAAAATACAAAAATACAAAAATACAAAAATACAAAAATACAAAAATTCAAAAATACAAAAATACAAAAATACAAAAATACAAAAATACAAAAATACAAAAATACAAAAATACAAAAATACAAAAATACAAAAATACAAAAATACAAAAATACAAAAAAAAAACAATAATACAAATATACAAAAATTCAAAAATACAAAAATACAAACATACAAAAATACAAAAATACAAAAATATAAAAATATAAAAATACAAAAATACAAAAATACAAAAATACAAAAATACAAAAATACAAAAATACAAAAATACAAAAATACAAAAATACAAAAATACAAAAATACAAAAATACAAAAATACAAAAATACAAAAATACAAAAATACAAAAATACAAAAATACAAAAATACAAAAATACAAAAATACAAAATACAAAAATACAAAAATACAAAAAAAAAATACAAAAATAAAAATACAAAAATACAAAAATATAAAAAAAAAAAAAAAATACAAAAATACAAAAATAAAAATACAAATACAAAATACAAAAATACAAAATACAAAAATACAAAAATACAAAAATACAAAATACAAATACAAAATACAAAAATACAAAAACAAAAACAAAAATACAAAAATACAAAAATACAAAAAAAAATATAAAAATACAAAATACAAAAATACAAAAATACAAAAAACAAAAATACAAAAATACAAAAATACAAAAAAAAATACAAAAAAAATACAAAAATACAAAAATAAAAATACAAAAATACAAAAATACAAAAATACAAAAATACAAAAATACAAAATACAAAATAAAAATACAAAAATACAAAACAAAAAATACAAAAATACAAAAATACAAAAATACAAAAATACAAAAATACAAAAATACAAAAATACAAAAATACAAAAATAAAAATACAAAAATACAAAAATAAAAAATACAAAAATAAAAATACAAAA
The DNA here is from genome assembly GCF_015732765.1 of Culex quinquefasciatus. Classification (NCBI taxonomy): domain Eukaryota; kingdom Metazoa; phylum Arthropoda; class Insecta; order Diptera; family Culicidae; genus Culex; species Culex quinquefasciatus. The sequence continues at coordinate 45,320,899 of NC_051862.1, read as the reverse complement.
ATACAAAAATACAAAAAAAAAATACAAAAATACAAAAATACAAAAATACAAAAATACAAAAATACAAAAATACAAAAATACAAAAATATAAAAAACAAAAATACAAAAATACAAAAATACAAAAATAAAATACAAAGTAAAAATACAAAAATACAAAAATACAAAATAAAAATACAAAAATACAAAAATACAAAAATACAAAAATACAAAAATACAAAAATACAAAAATACAAAAATACAAAAATACAAAAATATACAAAATACAAAAATAAAAATAAAAAATAAAAATACAAAAATACAAAAATACAAAAATACAAAAATACAAAAATACAAAAATACAAAAATACAAAATACAAAAATACAAAAATACAAAATACAAAAATACAAAAATACAAAAATACAAAATACAAAAATACAAAAATACAAAAATACAAAAATACAAAATACAAATACAAAATACAAAAATACAAAAATACAAAATACAAATTTTAATTTTGAATTTTGAATTTTTGAATTTTGAATTTTGAATTTTGAATTTTGAATTTTGAATTTTGAATTTTGAATTTTTAAATTTTTGAATTTTGAATTTTGAATTTTGAATTATTGAATTTTTGAATTTTGAATTTTGAATTTTGAATTTTTGAATTTTTGAATTTTGAATTTTTAAATTTTTGAATTTTGAATTTGAATTTTGAATTTTTGAATTTTGAATTTTGAATTTTGAATTTTGAATTTTTGAATTTTGAATTTTGAATTTTGAATTTTTGAATTTTGAATTTTTGAATTTTTGAATTTTGAATTTTGAATTTTGAAAATTTTTGAATTTTTGAATTTTGAATTTTGAATTTTTGAATTTTGAATTTTTGAATTTGAATTTTTGAATTTTGAATTTTGAATTTTTTTTTTGAATTTGAATTTTGAATTTTGAATTTTGAATTTTGAATTTTGAATTTTGAATTTTGAATTTTTTTGAACCTTTGAATTTTGAATTTGAATTGAATTTTTGAATTTTTGAACTTTGAATTTTTGAATTTTGAACTTTGAATTTTGAATTTTGAATTTTGAATTTGAATTTTTGAATTTTGAATTTTGAATTTTGAATTGAATTTTTGAATTTTGAATTTTTGAATTTTGAATTTTGAATTTTGAATTTTGAATTTTGAATTTTGAATTTTGAATTTTGAATTTTTGAATTTTGAATTTTTGAATTTTTGAATTTTGAATTTTAATTTTGAATTTTGAATTTTTGAATTTTGAATTTTGAATTTTGAATTTTGAATTTTTGAATTTTGAACTTTGAACTTTTTGAATTTTGAATTTTGAATTTTGAATTTTGAATTTTTGAATTTTTGAATTTTTGAATTTTTGAATTTTTGAATTTTTGAATTTTTGAATTTTTGAATTTTTGAATTTTTGAATTTTTGAATTTTTGAATTTTTGAATTTTTGAATTTTTGAATTTTTGAATTTTTTAAATTTTTTAATTTTTATAATTTTATCTTGTGTTCTCTTTCACCGCCTCACGATTCTAATACTGGTGGGGATCGTGCCCGTCATAGGGCGTCCAAAGCGGGGACTCGTGGCAGGCGGACGGTTTCCTCGCGATCAAGTCAACCCTTGAGGTGATCCGCCGCTGACATCACCGAGTAAGCTGCCAACCGGAACTCGCATACCCTGCTGCACAAAATGAAAAACGCCGACATCATCATCAAAAACATCCGCGCCTCGATCACGGCGCCAGCCACAAAGACACACCTCCTGCTACTGCTAGCACCGGAACTCACATCACAGAAACAACGTGCCAACGGCGGCGACGGCGCCCAGCAGTACCCACCTGCACCACGGTCATCGAGGCCGGTTTGTTCTGCCAGATAAGACAATTCGACGTTTGGAACCGTTGCCAGTCAGTGGTGGCCGTTTTTTCTACCAAGCTTTCAAAAGCAACACACAACCCAGCGACCACCTCATTATTTTTTTTATTTGAGATGAATAAATAAATAAAAACATAAAACAAAATAAAAACCTCTTCTTCTTCTTATTTCCATCCAAAACATGAAAAGCAACGGTCAATTCAAAACAGTAAATATTGTAGTGGCTGCGTGCTGCGTGCTTTTGGCAGGCATGCGTTACGGCGTTACGTTTGCGATATCGAAAATCACCGTTTGCGATATTGGAAGCAATGCTTCCTGCTGACGGGTGTAAACGGAGGTTTGCGATTGGTAGAGCAAATCGGAAGCAAAGTTTGCGATTCCGCAAACCGGATTTTGTTCCGTGCAGGAACATAAAATGGCATTATAATTATAAGCTAAAATCTGAATAATTTTACTGCCTTAATTCCTTAATCTTCTTATTGCAATTTCGTAGCCGGTTATACACCCAGACCCTGAGATGACAGAGAGACCTTCGTTTGGACCAAAAAGGGAAGTCCAACCTCCGTTGCTGACCGTGCTCCTCCGGAGCCCGTCTGATCTGACCACATCGTTATCAAACTGACGGAAGGATTAGTTGATAAGCGGCGTTCCCGTTCCCAGCAGCGTTCAGTCAACGTTCTGTGGCCACTCTCTTAATCCCCACCCCGGAGCTGGGACGTTGGCCAAGGTGGTGCATTAAATGTTGCTGTCCCCGGGACCGCAGACCACGGTGACCATGTGGGATGGGGACAATTAAGCCTCGATTAGTACACAGACACACACACGCGGACAGAACTTGGATGAATCGTCTGGACTGCGGGGTTTTTTGTGATAAATTACATTAACACTTGCAGGCGATGTTATTTTTAGCTTGTTTTTCTCTCTTTCTCATTTGTAACGCTTATCAGTGCTACATCATAATTAATTGACCTTTGCGGTTTTTGAATCGCAGCGAAGCGATGCTGTCGCTGGGTGGACACTGACTGCCAGAATGTACGACGAAAAAGCTGCCCATGTTCAGCGCAGAATGCAGTATGTAGTAGAAGGTAATTATGTAAAGTAGATAATGAAACTTTTGAGGTGATACACCAAGATCTATTGAATCCCTCCCTAAGAAATCTCATGAAAAGTTCTTTTTGATGTACTTTGAACACTTCTCTACCACGGTCAGTATGATTCTAAATCATTCCGTACGTATTTTAATTCTACTCATTATTATGCGGAAAAATTGCAAACCTATCCAAGTCACCCCGGCTATCAAAGTCACCCCGTTTTACGGTACTTAGAGATGACTATTTGATTAAAACTTAAACAAGGTAAATTTTCTTGTTTCCTTATCATTTATCCACTGTAACTCAGCAAACAGAGGTTCATCTATTTTGACAAACTGGAAGAAAATTTTCTGAATCCGTTGAAAAAAACAATGGTTTCAGAAATGGAAACTAAGATACAAGCTCTCAAAAAAACTGAAATTTTAAAATTAAAATCTAACCTTAAGTGGCTTTTATTGAAAAAGGCACACTTTACCAAAATTTCAGCAAAGTAATTTTCGATTGATTTTTTTTAATACAGTCCAGACTCGATTATCCAAAGGCCTTGGCAAAATTTGACTTCGAATAATTGAAAAATCGAAACTTCGGATAATCAAATCACAAAAAAATGCCTTTTTATTTGTGCTTGTATTTGTATTTGTGCTTTAGTTTGACCCTCGAACTACTCTAAATAATTAAAAATTAATGGCGGCTTAAATGGCAATGATAAAATATTGAAAAAATGCATTTTTTTATTTGTCATTCAAATTTGACTGGGGTCGCAGAACTCAAATTTGATGTTTTAAGTAAGAAAATAGAAAAAAGAAAATTAAATTGTTCATGGTTCTATTATCTGAAGTCCCATACAAACTTTCGGATAATCGAGGCTTCGGATAATCGAGTCTTGACTGTAATGATTTCTATTTTTCCAAAAGCTGTGGCTCGAAAGTTGAAGATTTTTGTTGCTTTAAAAATGTTAAAAATACGGCTTACGGAAAATTTATATTTTATTACCAAAAAGCTAATTATAAAATCGTAAAACTTTTTCCCTGAATAGTCCTCTTCAATACCAACAACTTTATCAAAGACATCAAACCGATCCGAAAATTCCCCATATATTTACAAACTATTTTTGAAAGGACAGCTGCCAAAATTGTATGGATCGTTAAAAAGGCGAACCAGTGACACCAAATGGCTGTTTTGGTCATAGAGAAGGCCCTCACAAAGGTTGACATTATTAAAATAAAAACAGAAATCAAAAATGAATAAAATTGACACATTTTGTAGACAATTGCTCTTTTGTGAAATTGTCGGCTCATTACAATTTAAATAATTATGAAATTAAGTCCATTTTTAAATGTTCATAATATGTAAGTAGAAGGACTAACAAAAAATAATGTTTGATTCTGTAACCTTTGAATTCAATTTCATTAATATGTTATTATAAAAAAGCAGATAATTTTTGTGAAAAAGTCGTATTTCATAATTTCAAATCAAATCAATAGTTTCCGAGACTTTGTAAGATAAAAAATAGGGTTTATCAGATAACAATGAAATTTTTTATATTCGAAGTCTTAGAAGCTGCAATGAGCAGTCTGTACAGTGGGTCATTAAAAATTCAAAATTTGCTGAAATCTTCAATAGAAACTTAAAAAACACAATTGAGTTTAAGGGGTTATTATATCTAATAACTGATTTAAATCATCACCAAGCTTTAAAAACAATGTTTTTTTTTTTTATTTCAAAGGTGGTACTGCAACCCGAGCAGACGGAAATAACTTGGGAATAACATTTTTTGATAATTGAAAATAATAGGCCAATAACATTTTATGTTATTTGTAACAAGATTTGTTAGTCGTCGTTATGATTTTTGTGTTATTGAATTGTTATTGTGATAACAGACTTATAAAATTTTTAGTTATTCTTCGAAATAGATTTTTCAAGAAGATTACATAATACTTTCTGTTATTTTTAGAATTTTTGTCATTGAAATGGCATGAATTTTGCTATTGTCGTCTACCCGGGAAAGTCAAAAATTAAAATCTTTAGTCCTAATGAAAAAAAAAAACTCTTTATTAAAAGTATAAATAATAAATTACTTTTTGTTTCTTGTTTGCATTAAAAAAAAAGCTTGATTTTTTTTTAATTTTCTCGCTTGAACTTAAAAAAACGACAATCATCCAATAATACAAAAATTTCGAATTGAGGAAAATTATGTTTCCAAGTTTTACCCAATTAGTTTGAATTATTTTTAATTTTATATATTAGTTTCAACTGACGCAAAAATTAGTGGTTCGATTTTCAATGTTAAACAATAAATATATTTTGTGAAATTTTCTGATCTCTTCAAAAAACAAAATTTTGAATTTTGAGAATCTAGTGTTGTATTTCTAATTTCATATTTAAGGATAATATATTTTTTGAAATATTTTAATTGAAATGATCAGACAATCTCGCAAAAATTTCATTTTATAACATTGAAAATCGGAAAAACAATTTTCGAGATATCGTTAAATTGCAAATTCAGTTTATTTTTAAACATGTTTTTTTTATTTTTTTCCAAGTTTTTGATGTTTTCCAAAAACAAGATCTTCTTAAATAAATATCATATCTTCTAAACCATTTTTTATTTTTATATATATTTTTTATTTTTTAGATTTGGTTGAGGGGATTAGTATGTGATCAAACTATGGCTTCGAAGATTTCTTTTTCAGTCGTTAAACCATATCCAAAAAAATCGAAGATTTAAAATACGTATAACGAAGTTACCAAATCTATCTGGAAATCCTCCTTAAGGTCCACAGCATAAAATTATATTATAAAATCACATTCAAAAGCAGGCACATCACACGGATAGAAATATTGTTAGCTAATCCGGTAGCTCTATGATTTCGAAATCGTAAACAATTTAAAATCATCATCATTTTTCTCGATATCGATGTAAATGTTTTCAAAATCGACAACATTATTGTTTGAAATCGGAAAAAAATGTTTACCATTTTGAAAACATTTTGATTTTTACGAATTCAAAAACAGAATTACCGGATTAGCTTACAAAATTTCTATCCTTGCACCTTTATGAAAAGACACTTAACATTAAACACTGCTTGTACAACTTTTGTAAACACAAAAAAACTGCAACCGACGGGATTCAAATTCAGAACCAACAGTAAGGGCTGGCGCCTTAGCCCACTCGGCCACGCAGCTAGATTTCCCACATTTACATATCCATTTTTCATAACCGACCCCAACAATTTTATGAAGCCTTGCATGGAAAAACTAATAATTCAAAACTGTGGCTTTGAACATAGGGAATGGATGGACAAAGTTTAATCAAAAAAATAACATTCAAAATTATCGAAAAAAAATAAGAAAAAAATCAAATCAAATTTATTTTGCATCAAATTTACATTGAAAGGATTTAAAATTTTGGCGAAAATACAAATTGAAATCGAAGGTAATAAAAACATAGGAAAACAGAATCATAACAGGCCACACATTCTCTCTAGGTCAACACTGTTCAACAACAAGTGCCTAGTGGTGAAGTTTGCAAATTCAATCGCTTCACCAACCTACCAACCTCCAGCTACCTATCCAAAGGTCTAGTCCCTACCTCAGCCAAATCTGGAAATGAATAAAGATTAACTCTTCTTTTTTCCGTCCATTAGCGAGCAAATCTTCCTGCCTCTTCTTTCTCTTGTGATTGTTTTTTTTTAATCTTCCCGAACCGGTTTATTGGCTGGCCAATTTCTCATTCATGATTGAGTATTATTTTATTCTCGAACTTCTTTCGCCACCACTTACATACTATTAGGGCGGCCGGGGGTCTCTAGGTTCGAGAGTCGAGCAGCCAGCCCAGCCAGATCGATCTGCTCGAGGGCTTGCGGTAGGTCCAGCCCGTTGAAGAGTTGTTACTTGGGTGAACTACACGGTAAAAAAGTAATTTGGATTTAACATGGCAAAAGCATTTTTTTTAATTTTGTTTTTAATTATGTTTGTGAAGTTTGAGAAAAGGGAAAATGCGAAATATTTTGAGAAATCAACTTCAGTTTTTCAAAGTGTAACCCTGCCCATTTGGTCCAGTGAAGTGGGGCCTTAATTCGAGAATCCCGAATGCATTGGATACATTCATGCATGCCTGCATCAGCACCCTGAAGTAGACGAAGAGCTACAGCGAATAGCCGCTAATAGCGAAAGATTGTGGTTAATTTGTTTATAAGGGGAAATTTATTGATGCACCGTGGATGGTGCTGGTTAACGGAGCACAGGTCTTGTTTTGTGGTGGGTTTTTTTTCTTTGTTGTCCAAGCTGCGTTTTTTTTTGTGGAGATGCAGATGCATTGATGTAGTTTAACTGTAACGGGAAATTCTACCTGATAAAGCGAGTTGGTGTTTTTAAGGACTTGAAATTGCATCTTTTTGATGTAATCAATCTAAAACATATTTGTTGAACATTCAATTTAGCATGTTACAAATTTAATTGAATTTAAAAAAAAATCTGGAATAAAACATGGAATACAATTATTATTAAAATTATTAACAACAATATTAACAAAAATATTGTAAGCATAAGACAAAACTTTCAAATAAGCACCAAATTTCACTAATTCACTAATTACCCAAAAAAGCTTGACAAATTCCAACCAGGAAGTACCTCCCAATTACTCGAAACAAACAACGCACCCCCCACCGGCTTCACAATAATTGGCAGCGCTCGTAAATTCCGGCCAAATTGATGGCCGATTCATTGCTCGCGACAAGCACCGCGCATTGGGAGGCCCCTCGGTCCAGATTTCGCGCCCAGGGCACGTTGCTCAGTGGGAATTGCCTCGCCGCCGCGCTCGTCAACGACCATAAAATCCATTTTCCGATCTTGTAAATTCCGCCACATCTCTTACGATCATCGGGCTGAACTGGCCCCGGCAGTGATTAAACCATGCTTAATGGCACTGAATATAATTAAGATATATTGAAACAAACACCCCGAGATGACCGACGCGGCAAGCCGGCTTAGCGTCGTAGCTTTCTGTGAAGAGCTCTGATTTGTCATAAAACGAGGAGAGCTAAAATACTTAACATATTTTTCAACTGTAAAATTGTCGTAAAAACTGGCCATCATTCGACGAGACAAGGGGATGCCAACACTAGAAGACGAAGACGACGAAACTATTCGCGGTAGAGCACTATCCCACAGTGGCCAGTTTCCTTCGGGGTCTACGCACCTCAAGCCCCGACTGACTGAGACTGTGAATCGGTAGTAAAAGTAAGCTATCCCTCACCAATCTGTATCATATTTCCTCCTGCCTCGACCTCGACATTATTATAATCAGATAAAACGTGATAATAAAAGTGTCCACCGTTGATGGCGGGGCCAGTGGCGTACTGGATTCTATTGCTTTCATTTTTGATCAAGTCAAAAGGAAATTCATAAGAAATGATATGTCATATAATCTGTTTCAAAACAATTAATGAGTTTAATTTTTAAGAACTAAAAAAGCGCCATCATGAACTTTTTCGAACTCTAACTTTAGGTGATATAAAGAAGGCCTTTTTGTCTCACCGGGAGGACACAGAAAGTAATTATTTTCACAAGCGGAAGTGAAAATTGTAACTACTTACATTTTTTTTCATTTTGACAGACGAACCGGCTCACTTTTCATCGCCAAAAGTAACGGCTATGAAAAGTTCAACTTTTCAGCATTTGTATTGAAAAGTAATACTTTTCGATAATGCATCAATTGGGGGAACAAAACTGGAACAAATGAATTCTAAGGGTGTTTTTTCGGAATTTCCGACAAATTTCGTTGCAAAAATTTCACTTTCCAGCACTCGCGCTGAAAAATTTTCGTGAATTCCGTCGTGAAACTAAGTAGTTTCACGACGGAATTCACGAAAATTTTTCAGCGCGAGTGCTGGAAAGTGAAATTTTTGAATTCCGTCGTGAAACTACTTAGTTTCACGACGGAATTCACGAAAATTTATCAGCGCGAGTGCTGGAAAGTGAAATTTTTGCAACGAAATTTGTCGGAAATTCCGAAAAAACACCCTTAGAATTCATTTGTTCCAGTTTTGTTCCCCCAATTGATGCAGTATCGAAAAGTATTACTTTTCAATACAAATGCTGAAAAGTTGAACTTTTCATAACCGTAAGTAAGTACTTACTTTTCCAGTCATTCTTGAACGACGAAATAGCCTACTTTTCTGTACCAAAAATAACAGAATCGAATAGGAACACTTTTCAAAATAAATGCTGAAAAGTTCTACTTTTACACTTTTCAACATTTTTTTGATTTAAACGATTTATTGACAAAATACATGAAAATATGACTTAAAATTTCACTCAGTTTGTGTTTTTTGGAATTGCAAAAAATGTTGTATGGAACTCGTTGCAAAACTAAATTTTTTCAGCACTCTTCGTATTTATCCACCTCGCGTGAACCTCGTTGGATAAATGTACGACTCGTGCTGAAAAAATCCTCCTTGTTGCATAAACTACTATTTTACCATTCCGTCCTGGAACTACTTCCTTTTCCTGTCATTCTTGAACGACGAAACAGCCTACTTTTCTGTACCAAAAATCACAGAATCGAATAGTAACCCTTTTCAAAACAAATGCTGAAATGTTCTTCTTTTTAGCATTGAAATGTATGCTGAAATGTTGAACTTTTCAGCAATTGTTAGGAAAAGTACTTTACTTTCCAACATTTATTGTCTTTTTTTTATTTAAACGATTTTAATTCTTTTCAAAGGCTGTTTTTCGGAATTGCAAAAAAAAACATTGTATGAAACTTGTTGCAAAACTTGATTTTTTCATCACTCGTCTTATTTATCAAACTCGGTGAACATCGTTGAATAAATGTACGACTCGTGCTGAAAAAATCCTCTTTGTGCAACTTGTTGCATAAACTACTATTTTTAAACATGTTGCATAAACTACTAATACCTTGTAACAAAACAAAAAAAAAAATTATCAAAAGGCGAACATTTACTTATCAAGACTTTGCCGAGTGAAAAAAAAAAACAAATATTTTTGTAATTTTTAAGTTTAAAAAAGTCAAATAATTTGGATAATTATTTAAAATGATAATTTTCAAATTTTTAAGAAACATCTTCTAATACAAACAAATTAATTAGAAATAATTATCGATAGCTATAATTTGTGTGAATCAAAAAGTATCAAAACTAATTTAAACAAATTGAACTATGGTAAAAAAAGTCAATAATTTTTCCTAAAATAATTTGAAAAATCTTAAAATTCAATGAAATTGTATCAAACATTTTAAAACCAAATCAAAATTCAGATCAGAGAAGCATTTTCCAAAATTGGTTCGTCCATACAAATTTGAAAACTATTTATACAAAAATGGCAAACTTTTGTGCAAATAATAAATTTTAGAAAATTCTTTTCAATATGCTTTTAATTAGGTTTTTGATAAATTTAAACTATATGAAACTAAATAAAACTTAAATGAAATAAAAAATATTTTCGTTAGCACAAAAGTTGAAAATTCTATAAAATTTACTTACTGTTTTCTAAATATAAAAAAAACAAGTCAAATTGTAGATCGAACAAGCCATTTTCCATAATTATTTCGCCCATATAAATATGAAAAAAACCTCACCATAAGTGATTGGGTAACCACCCCTTTTTGTCCCTTCATACGACAGTAATTTGAAGATGTTCCCTTTAAGTCTGGGCCACTGTAATTCCAGGCAACCGCTACATAAGTCATCCTTGTGGCCCTGTTGGTTTAAACATCAAATCAAATCAATAAATTTGAAAACAACCCATACAAAATTGGCAATTTTTAAAAAAATTTCAACAATAGCCAACACATTTTATTTAAGTGCAAAATTTTAATTTTTATCTGGAAGAATTTAACATTAATTTTTATTAAAAAGCTTAACGTATTAACTGGATTCTTTTTTGACAATATTACCTTAAAAATCGAAATATCTCAAAAAAAAATGCAGTTATATGCAGTGATTTTGTCCCGGTCATTTTTTCCCAAAAAAACAGTGGCCAAACTAAATAATTTTTAATAATTAAAACATTTGTTAAACCGATTTCAAACTACTAAAAATAAATTGTTTAACGTTTATATTGTTACATATTACCTTTACGTTACATTTTGTGAAACTTTTTTTTTTTTTAGAAAAGGTCCAATAAACCAAAACCAATTCCAGTTTTGCTTTTTGGGTGTTTTTGAAACCGCCTTGAGTAAGAGGTATTAAAAAACACCCAAAAAGCAAAAACTGGAAATTTGGTTTATTGGACCCTTTTAAAAAAAATCAGAATATTTGATTTTTTTGCATTTGAAATTAAAACTACCTCGGCAAGAGGTGAATTGTCTTTACGAATTTGAAAACCACGAAGTAATTTATTCACGTTTATAGTGCAAATCTAGAGTTTATTTTCAAGGTCTTATAAACCTATGAAACACAATAACTTATAGGACCTTTAATAAAAACTCTGGAAATGCACCATACTCATGAATAAATTCCTTTGTGGTTCTTAAATTCATGAAAACAGTTCGCGATTTCAGGAATAGTTTTTTTTTTTTTCAGTGCAAGGATTAAAACGGCGCAAAGTTAAAATAAATTTATTTATTTACGAATTTTAAAAATTTTGCAAATAGGTTTTATTCCAAGCATTTTGCTTTCTTTGCAGTATTTGTTTTTTAGTGGTTTGTAATATTTTTTGCTGTAAAATTTAATCAGCGCGAAAAAAAAACTTTTCGTTCGACTGTACATTGCTATTTCATGAAAATTAAAAATATTTTCAAAGGAGTGCAGGAAATGCATTTTAACTAGATTTCAGTAGATTAAACTTTAAATTTCATTAAAATTTTTAAATTTTTCAAATAAATAAATTACGAAAAATATGTGCAACGGCCTAAGCTAATAAAAAATCACAGATTAAAACGAAGTTGACTTTATAGCTGTCAGCCACCATTGCTAGTACCTTTAATTTACCTCCTTTTAATTACAAGGACTTGGCCGCACTGGGCTCCTAAGTGTTTGAGTACGACACGGAGCGACGGCGCAGGATACCCATATTTACACTTAGAATTTTTGAGCGCCCACGGTGGGATTTGAACCAGCAACCTATGCTTTCATAAAAACAGTCTTCATGGACAATAATAATAATGATTAAAATAAATAGAACCAACAAAACAATATAAAAAAGTGATAGTTTTATGGTAAGTTAAAATCGCTGTTAAAAAAATATTCAAAGCAAATATAGTTCAACAACAAATTAACGCACGCCCCTGGCTGCAGCAACACAAAAGACAAAGTGAGCGATTCCGTGAGCGTTGATCAACCGTCAAAATGGTTTAGCAGGGCAAACCATCATCGCCCATCGGCCACGACCGTCCCAGCATCCTCTCGCTCGGTCCCATAAAGTTAAGCAATTCCTTTCGGTTCTATCCATCTGTCTGCTGCTCCCAAGCAAGTGCCTGAACCATCGTAAAAGTGTCAAGATTTAAAACAACAACAAAAAAAACTTTTCCTTCTTGATGTGGCGACTCCACCTTTAAGTCAAAGTCGCTGATGTTAAGATCCCAACCTTGTGATATATCATCTCTTCATCAGCTATAGGCAGGCTCGAGATCTATGCAAAGTTGGTCGCACGCACATAAAACCCCCCGCACCTCCATCTGCGGGTTTCCAATCTGGACCAGGCCCCCGCGCGACGACCGGGATGCCATTGACACCCGTGACCAGTCCGTCTGCTGTCCATGGACCTGATGATGGTGTGCGCTGTAAGCTCGTGTTAATGAAATTTACGATATCGGTTTTATTTCGTGACATCAAAGTTTGGTTTTATCGATCTTTCTGGTTCGGGCGATGTTTGCGAACAAGAAAAAAACACGCATCGGAACACGCATGTTCCAAGAGATTCGCAATCTTGGGCCGATTGTGTGAAACAAGTCAGTTTTAATTATGGGATGTTTTTGTTAAGAGAAAAGGGGTGTATTTTACTTTAAGTGTTCAACTTGAATATTTGATTGGAACGCTGGATAGCGTAAAGATTTCAAAACGAATTTTAAAGTAAATGTTTTTTGTTGCGTTTGAAAACTGTATGCTTGAGAAATGTTGAATATTCTAATTCCTCATCCAATGCTGCCCTTCACAATAACAAAAAATAATCAAAATTGAAATCGTACAAAAGGTTATTATTCGCAACATCATTCCGTATAAGATACTGCTGCTCCCGCTACAACAAAACAAGTTGTTTTGTAAAATTCCTCCCATGCACAAAGTGGAAAAGCATTCCCAAAATCTCAACTCATCCTGCAACAATAAACAACAGTCTTGCTCCGTTGCTCCTGTGGGACCATATCCCAATCAATCGGGAGAGAAGTTGAACAACAATCGTTTTGCCTTCTCTAAAGGGAGCAGATATCGGAAAATGCAATTACTCCTGCTCTGTGGAACCGTTTTCCGGGAGGCCTGTCATCTGAGTTTCCCCAACGTGGAAGCCAACAATTGAGCCTGTCCATCACACCGAATTAGTCAGCCCGGATGGTTCGGTTCGGAAAACCAACCCTAATTTAGGTAAATATGACCGCTTCTCGGGGTGGGTTAAGGTTCACCTTCTATGCAAATCTCTTGGAATAATCCTGCCGGTTTGCTTCGATTCACGGGGACAAATGTTTGGAAAGGGCTTAATCGACGCTCGTCTCATGTATACGTCGAGAGATGTTTTCGACACTCTTCGTAGAAAGACCGGCCAAGGCGTCAGCCAACCGTACTTCCGAAACAATAGCTAATTGAATATTCAAATCTGTGTTTGTCTACAGTCAATCGGTGCGTAACATTTTACGAGCTGCACACGTGAGCACACAAACCACGTGGTACAATACCCCGAGCCGGTTGGACGGAGTACAAACAGTCAATCGACACGCAATGATTGTTTCTGGAAGTGAAGTGATTCCATATTTATGCGACACATTAATTCCCCGCGCAACCCCTTCTTCGGAACCACCCAACTGTGCACCAATAGTGTCAACAATTTGGAGCATAGCCTCAGCGGGTGGCCACGCAACCAAAATTGGCCTTGTCGTCATCGACATCGACATCAACCGAAGATCAGGAAGTCAAACGACGAGTCGATACTGGTGCGGGACTTGCACAGTGGCAAAGGAGAGAGACTCTTGTTGTTCTTGTGAGGGAAGGAGGGGGGTATAACGAGCTAACTGTAGCTCACTCGTTTGAATATGATTTTCATAAACATTACGAATGTCATCATCATCTTTGTATGAAGAAGAGAAGCAACAACAGGCATTCTTATACTGAGTAACATATATCTTAAGAAAAAAATGTTTCAAACAACCAAATCAGGCCTAACCATTTTACATAAAGAGAATTATTATTTTTTTTTGTGAATTTTAAATTATTGAAATTGCGTTTTCGCAAATCGACTTTTAATTGATTTTATATTTTATTTCGATAAAACATTGTCCATGCATTCCCAATTTGATAAGATGTCACGTTGCATAAATAGATTTTCCATACATGTTTTCATGGGTAAGGGAACTTTTAGATTATACAACTTGATGCCTGAACATAAAATGAAATACAGTCCAGACTCGACTATCCGAAGGTTTTGGCAAAATTTCACTTCGGTAATCGAATCACGATAATAATAATTTTAATTGTTGAGTTTTAGTATGACCCCTAAACAAGTATGACCTCTAAACTGATTTAGAAACTAAAGGAAAAGAAAATAAATAATAAATAATTTATAAAATAAAAATGATGAAACATTAAAAAAATGCATTTTTTATTTTAATATGCTATCAACCATTCAAATTTGACTAAAATGGACTCGCAGAACTCGAATTTGATGTTGAAAGTAAGAAAATAAAAAAGTATTTTTTTATTCAATTATCCAAAGTCCTATACAAACCTTCTGATAATCAAACTTCGAATAATCGAAACTTCGGATAATCGAGTCTGAACTGTATTGACTGTATTGATTTGACGAAGAAAACTTTTTGGCGAATAAAAAACTTTTAGCGGTTTTGTTCATCGCAAATTCAACAAAATTCAAAAGATATTTGAACTAACCCAAACATGCAAAATCTGATTCTAAACGCAGGAGAATGCATTTCAAATAGATTTCATTTGATTGCAGTTAAATTTCCGATAAAAATATGAACTTTCTAGATTTGTTGGCTTCCTCTCCGAGGTATGCCATATAAAATCACTTGAAAATTGGCCAAAAAATGTCACTGCGGTTTCTCGGAAATGGCTGAACGGATTTGGTCACTTCCGGTCGCATTCGATCCCTCTTAGCTTCCCATGAGTCGCTAATGAAAATCTTCCCCGTAGCCCTTTCCTGTCAAAAGATATTTACGAAAAACGATTTGCAAACCTAAATCCAAAAAACGAAATTTTTCAAAATTGCTTAATTTTAGCATAACTAGGTAGTCTGGAATGTCCTCCATCCCTGGCTGAAACGGAACAAAAATCCATTGAAATTTGTCAAAGTTACAGCCACTTTAAGAAAACTGTATGCATTCAGCCGCCTCCAAATCGACTAAACGTGTGAGAGCGTAATGCGAGAGAGGGAGAGAGTTTACGGAAATTTTGACTTGTTCGAGCACTGCATTAGTTTTTACGCCGTGACGGCATTTGACAGATCGCGTGCATTGTTTACATAGATTTTCGTCGCCAGACCATAGGCATATTTTTTTACTTTTACTCAGATAGAATAGCATTCGATTTAGTAAGTCTATAGAATTTTTTTTTAAAGTAATATGCTTTCTGTCAAAAAGGATCGCAAAGTTATTTTTGTTTTGTTTTAAAAATCCATTTTTAATCCTTTGCGGTCGTACAAAGGGTCATTGTACCCAGAAAAGAAGAAAATTTTAATTCTAAGCTTAAAATAAAAAAATATATAGCATCATTAAATTATAAGTCCAAAATGTCAGTATTCCTTTGTTTTCATATTCCTAATTATTTATGAAACCATTTTGTTTCGGGATGTCATATTTTTTATGTTTTTCCAAATATTTTTAATAATATTTTAAAATAAAGTTCCCTTTTGATTTTTAAAATGTATATCAAAACAAAAGAAATAGTTGATGCTGCTTGAAATGTTCTAACAAAATTCACTGATAGTAGTAACGATCATCAGTCACTTCTTTTTAAAAGAAAATAAAACAAATTTTCTGCCGGGACCGTGGTGTAGGGGCAAGCGTGATTGCCTCTCACCCAGTCGGCCTGGGTTCGATCCCAGAAGGTCCCGGTGGCAAATTTTGAGACGAGATTTGTCTGATCACGCCTTCCGTCGGATGGGGAAGTAAATGTTGGCCCCGGTCTAACCTAGCGGTTAGGTCGATAGCTCATTCCAGGTGTAGGAGTCGTCTCCCTGGGTCCTGCCTCGGTGGAGTCGCTGGTAGGCAGTTGGACTCACAATCCAAAGGTCGTCAGTTCGAATCCCGGGGTGGATGGAAGCTTAGGTGTAAAAAGAGGTTTGCAATTGTCTCAACAATCAAGCCTTCGGACATCAAGTTTCGAGTAGGAATCCCGTAATCGGGAACGCCAAGGCAATGCTGTAGAGCGAATAATTTGATTTTTTGAAAAAAATTTTTAGTAATTTTCAGTTTGAATATTGAAATAACTTTGAACAATTAAAGCTTGTTTGGAATCGAGTAATTTTTGTGTGAACAATTGTCCAAGAGCGAACGTGGATTGCCTGAGATTCCCAAAAAGGTGTCCACGTGGTTTATGGATGGTCTGTATCAATGCTTAAGAAATTTCGACTTTGTTTATGATATGTGACCGAACACTCCAATCGTCTTCACCATGACAACCTGCTTTTTACATTCTACTTTCGTTTGTTTCACACACAAACGAATGAGTGCCACGCAAAGTCACTCACACTGTCATTGACTGCCCTCTAGAAATAAAATCGCTCAGAGCACGACCGTTTGACATTCTACCGAGATTCCGATCATCTCTCCAATGATTGCATTCGAATGACTTCTGTCACCACGCAGCAAACACAAGGCAGAGAGAGACGAAAAACGAGAGAAAGAGAAAGAGCACGTGGTCTTGTTTGGGCGGCTGCTTCAGTGGTGCTCATTTTTCGTTCGTTTCGTCTTCGTGTTTACGTTCACCGACCGTCGTCAAGCGATCATGATAGGCGCTGTGTGTTAGCGATCAAATTTCGTTTTCAGAAGTGATCGCTGATAGAAAGTCCAACAAATATTGAGCAGTCCCATTCAGTGACCATTTCTGACAAATAAAAAAAACAATGATTTAATGGAAAGATTTTTTAAAGTTTAACGTACTCAAAAAAGCTAAGTAACGATTTTTCAAATTTGCACAATTAAGGTGAAAAAAAAATCTGATATTTATATTTGCCACTTATATGGTGATCTTTTCCCTTCTGGAATCGATTGCTTAGTAAAGGGAAGGTAGTGTATCGTCACAAACTGGACCTTATCACGACACCTTAGGGAGGCGACCTATGGAATGTTAACATTAATCTTAACATGTTAACATTAAGTTGAGAATGAAATTGCCGCTGAATCCGCTTTGTAAATGCCGGCCCCGATACACTTCAAGGGTGTTCCCCTCAGGAACTGGGAAAGATTTACTTTTTACTTTTACTTATATTTTGAGGAAATTTTGACGAGGGGGAGCAACAAAAACTAGCTTTGTTAATGGACTTATCGCGAAAAACTAGTTATTTAATGCCTAATATTTAATTATTTTTCTAAAAAAATAATTCATTCCTTCCTTTCTTCATCGAAACAGCAATGTTAAACACCGCCTCTGAACAAGAAATCGTCGCCGTCGTGCAGCCATTTGTGCAGCTCACAATGCCTCACCTTTTGACCTTCACAGATCCCCAAAAATCGATTCAATCCTGAGATATTCAATAAAACCAAAAAAGCTTCGCGGATTTTTGTCACTTTTCATATGAGAGATGTTTCCAACATGGCGTGCTATTTTGACACAACATTGATTGATAGTGATGTATGTGCGACAATTGGCCAACAGGATTCAGTAAGCGTTTGGCACCGATACAAGCTCGACTAGCGCAAACATTTTCAATTATAACTCGGGACTTCGACAACCAATTTCAACCAAACTTCGGGGCAATGCACAGAATAATCAATCAAATAAAACGTGTTTGTTGTAGTTTACATTGCGTGCTCTCATTTTTGTTTATTTAAGGTCAAGGTCATTAACCCTCTACAACCTAACCCCGCCTTTAGACGGGCTTCGATCTGAAAAATCACCAAAAATCCATTTTTCAACCAATTTTTGATCTTTAAATGCATTGGAAAGAAGAACTCTTAAAATTTTAGATAATTTTAGGGTTGGAAGTTTTACTTGTTTTATGTGACTTTGCCAATGTTTTTAAAAATGTCATTTTTTTAGGGGTCAGCTTTGGCTGTGTTTTTTACTAACATTTCCTATACTTTAAGTAAAATTAAGTATGCAGTAATTTTTGTAGTGTCCCAGACTATGCCTCTACGCATTTTTTAACAATTTAAATGATAATGGTACCATTCTATAGCAGAAAATGTGAAAATCAAGTAAAAAATTGAAAAAGTGACTGTAAAAACAAGAGAAGTGAAGTTTTTCATAGAACAAAAGTTGCTCAAAATGACCTCCTGAACACGGGAAGAATAAAAAATTTCGAAAAAAAAAATTGGGCAGTAGAGGGTTAAAACGCGTTTTTCTCGGAACGTCAAAAAGCGACGTACGACAAGATATCACGACGGCGTCGAAATGATTTCGCATCCGAAAATGACTTACGGGCTCCCTCAATCTGATATTACAGCTCACCCTGGGGGTTAGGATCACCGGACAAAAGTGATTGAGCTGATTGAATTGTACAATATGCAGCAGCAGCCACTTCGTCGCAATAAATTCTTTTCACTTATAGTTTTCTGAAACGCAAACTTTTATGCAAGCTCATCCACAGCAGCAGCAGCATCAGCATCACATCCCGTCGAGGGTTTGAACCATGATTGCACATTATTCTCGATCACATCTCACAGTGTTGCTGCTGCTGCTGCAATTCCTTCCAACGAGGGAATTTGCTGGATTTTTGGAGTGAATAGAACATGACTTTGGTCTTTTGACAGCACACACCCGCCAGAACTGTCAGGAGAGATTTGAGCACATGAGCAGGAGGGCTGTTCAGATTGCAGTTTTTTTTCTTCTTCTTCTTTTCAGAGTCAGTAAGTGGCTACAAGTTAACCGTGAAAATGCTACTTCGAGGTTGATTACCATTTTATCGGGCGGAGATTTATTACGTACGATGACGGCGAAGAATTCCACCCAACGAGACGCTCGCTGGACACAATTAGTCATTTTTAATGGTTTTACAATGTCGCGCAGTCAACCGGCTCGGCGAGCTCGAACACTTCACTTGCGTGAAAATATCTTCTGGCGTTCTTCTACTGGGAAGACAACGGAAGTGTCAGCATCCAACATCCGAAATGAATCATGCTAGAAAAGTTTCTTTTTTTGCTTTCCAATGCTGATGTCTTTCCTTCCATCGGGCGCGCGGTTTGTACAAGAAAACACTGCCATAAATCAAACCCAATTCGCACACAAACGCACACACACATTTCCTCGTTTTCAAGTATGTAGGAGACGTTTTCTCTTGAAAACTCATTGTTTTCATTAATTTCAAATAATGTTTAAAATATCCACACTTCCAAGCTAAAATGTCGATGTGTGAACAAAGAGTCTATCCTGCTCACGCAAGTTGATGTTTACATCAGGAACGAGCAGCATAGATTTTTTGTTTACACTTCGACATTGAACCAATTACATTGTCTTGCTAGATTTTACAGTTGTCGTAATTTGGATAAATTGAAATTACAAAATATTTCAAATGTGGTTGGATGTTAATTAAAAATAAATATCAAAAAGGTGCTAAAATATGTCAAATTCTAAAATCAATTAAAAAAGTTCAATTCAAAGCAAAAACTAAAAAATTTTTAATTGGAATATACCTAACAGTAGAGCTTGAAACTGATAACCTAATCAAACTCATGATTATCAATTTTCAAACCTCCTCATGATAAAAATATTGTCTGATGAAAAATTCTAGCAAACTTTTATTTTTTTTTTTTCAAGTATATTTCGTTCAAGTTTTTTTTAATAAAATGATTCAATTTATTTTTATTGAGAAACTTATGACATTTTTGCTAAAGATTATCATACCATAATAATCTGCATCCTCCAATTGAAATGTCTTTTTTACTTCAGTTTAAAATTTTGTTGTGCGGAAATATGTCAGGACAAACCTCCTACGAATTTTCTGTACTTCTGGAATTATCAAACCCACACAATTTAACCAAATAAGATGTTATTAGTTTTTTATGCTTTAGAAATCTGACGTTGCTTTTCAAACTTATGTTTCAAATAAATTTAAGACATTCTTTTTATAAAATTTCAATCTATTCAAACCAAAACTGAAAGTTTTTAAATCAAATGTTTTATTGAAATAATTAAGGCCATTGCAAATATTTTTCAAGGTGTGTATGTGTGTGTGTGTGTGTGTGTGTGTGTGTGTGTGTGTGTGTGTGTGTGTGTGTGTGTGTGTGTGTGTGTGGTCCAATCCAATACCCGCTAACCGGTAGTGATATTATGGGAAAGTATAGTTTGTATCTGACTTTGTATATGCCGAATGCTGATACAACACATCTCAGTCCCGGGTATTAGGTGGTGATAGCCCTCGCGCTGCTTCCAACAACCCTTTTCAGAATGACAGAGCTCCTTGCGGGAAAATTCCGAGGTCGCTGGGCATTGTTCGGCCCCGCCTAAACATAGAAGCAAGCATCTAAAGGAAACTCGATCTATATTTAGACTTCCAATCCCCTCAGGCAAATCAGGGATCAGCGCGTATTTAATATGAGAAAGAGATAACATGTTTCAACACTACTGATCAATTCACTGCTAGAGTGTAAACCTTCTGATGGCCGACTGCTTAGCGTCCCAGACCACCAATCTGGAATTGTGAGTTCGAATCCCACCTGATTCATTTTCGTTTTTGTTCATATTCAAAGTTCAAATTCCTGATTCCAAATTTCAAAGGTACCGGCCGGGATTTGATCTCTGAACCTTCTGCTTGTGAGGCAGAATCCGTAACCATTAAGCCACGGTTCCGGTTCATTGCAAATATTTTTCAAGGTTCATGTCAATCCCCCCCCCCTTCCTTCAAAAAATTGGTCCGAAAAATCAGAGGGCAAAAAAAACTTTTTATCCAAAAACATCAAAATTTTAATGAAAAAAAAAAAGTTAAATCAACTGAAAACAATCTAAAACGCATGTTCAGTAACGCAAAAAATAACTTTTTTTTGCAAAATAATAAATTTTCACCGGATCTGGTACGTTTCGCCGAATGTCGATTCGCCGACGGTCATTTCGCCGAATGTCGTTTCGCCGAATGGTACATTTCGCCGAAAGTCATTTCGCCGAATGGACGTTTCGCCGAATTCAATAAAAAATAACTTTTTTGTATAATTTATGCTATTTGTTTGCTGCAGTGCCATCTTGTAATTCACTCATGCAAACTTGAGAAGGAGTGGCAAGAAAATAATATAATAATTTAAAAAAGTAAAGAACGTCTCATGTTTCAAAGAATGCATAAACTCACAGAAATAATACAAATAATTTGCTTGAAAAAATTAAGAATGCAAAAACTAACAGAAATTTTTCTAAATGTTATGCTAAAAATCAAAATAACTACTCATGTTTGAAAGAATGCAAAAACTCATAAAAATTATACAATTAATTTGCTTAAAAACAAAGAATGCAAAAACTTATAGAAATTTTTCAAAATGTTGTGCTAAAAATCAAAAGAACTGCTCATGTTTGAAAGAATGCAAAACCTCCCAAAAATTATAGAAATAATATGCTTATAAAACTAATAATGCATAAACTCACCGAAATGTTTGAAAAGTATGCCAAAAATATAGAATGAAAAAACTGACAACAATTTTGCAAAATGTTGTGCTGAAAACCAAAAGAACTTCTCATGTTTGAAAGAATGCAAAAACTCCCAAAAATTATGCTATTATGCTTGAAAAACAAAGAATGCAAAAACAAACAGAAATAATCTAAATTATAAGCAACCAATTAAAAGAACTGATCATGTTTGAAAAAATGCAAAAACTCACAAAAATTATAAAAATAATTTGCTTAAAAAACAAAGAATGCAAAAACTAACAGAAATTTATCAAAATTTTAAGCAGAAAATTAAAAGAACTGCTCATGGTTAACAGAACGCAAAAACTCACAGAAATAATTCAAATGATATATTAAAACAAGAATGCAAAAAACTAACAGAAATTAAGGCAAAAACTCACAGAAATTGTATGCTGAAATTCAATAACTGCTTAAGTTTGAAAGAATGCAAAAACAGATTTTTTTTCAACTGGATTATTCTTTTAAGCGATTGTTTATGCATACAATAATGCACAAACTTATAAAAAGAACAAACTAAGAAACAAAAAAAAATATATTTTTTTAAGAGATTAATTTGTGTCCATTTTATATATTTATTATACGACTATTTGTCAATTCGGCGAAACGCCTATTCGGCGAAACGTCCCATGTGGCGAAACGACATTTGGCGAAATGACTTTCGGCGAAATGACCGTCGGCGAAACGACATTCGGTGAAATGTCCCGCACCCATTTTCACCAATAGGTACTTAGGTATTTTGGAAACTAATTTTTGCAAAACAACTGGACAGGTGTAAAATTAAAATATTTTCATCAAAAAAAAAATTTAAAATAAAAAAGCAAACCAAATTTCACTTCGTTTGATACCCATATTGGAAATTATGAAAATTTTAGTGTTTTCGAAAAAATACGGTATTTTGTGCAAATAATGATATTTTCAACAAAAAATCTTTTGATATGAAAAAGCAAACCAAATTTCACTTCGTTTGATTCACATTTAGCAAAATTTAAATTTATTTGGTATTTTAGAAAAAATACGGTATTTTGGGAACATTTTCGTATTTACTACAAATAAATTTAATAAAGTAAAATGCATACACAATATTGAAAATTATGAAAATATAAGTTCTTTAAAAAAACGGTATATTTTGAATATTTTTAAGTACATTTTTGTGTACATGTTCTGCTTTGAAATATACCAGATTTTCAAAAAAATATTTTTGGTTAAAGCATTGAAAATTTAACATGATATGGTTGAAAAAAGCTGGTTTTAGAAATATTTAAAAAATAAGTGATCGATAAGATTTTTGCTGAAAAAATAATCGAAATAATGATAACGATAGCGATTTATTATCAAATAGTTAGAACCATCGTTATCGTTATCTAGCTTCAATAATTTTATCGTTAACAACCTTGAAAAAATTTAACGTTTTGCCCTCTGATTTGTTTACCAGTCTGAAAATTGAATATAATTAATTTTCATTTTTAAACATTAAATCTTAAAAAAATTAGGAAACCAAAACATATTATCGTTGACAACTTACAAATTTAAAAGAAATTCTAAAAGCAATGAATCAAAAAATGTTCAACATATGTATTCCATCATTTGAAAAATCATGTTTATTTTGAAATTATTATAAAAATATTTTTGTAAAATAATCAAAATAAGATGATCATTGAACAACATTACAAAAAGAGATTCTTATTAAATTAAGAGATTAAGAGAAATAAGGAGATAAGCGATTAAATAAAAAAAATAGTTAGAAATGTAGAAATTTTATTCGAAGAGTGACAATTGACAAAAATGTGTTGCTTACTAAAAAGTTAGCATGCTTAAACATTATTTTATATCAAGCATAAATCCTCTATTTTAGAATGGTATATTATACCATTCTATCATTCGAATCGCATGTACCAGCATCTTCATGCAATAATTTATCTGGGGTTTCTGAATCATTATTACATGTTTTCACGAAAACTTAACATGAACTCACAGTAATTGTCATGAAAAAATCTTCAGTTTAAAGTGTAAATTTTTTATAATTGATGCATGTTCATTAATTTAAAAAAACAAAACAATTAAAATAAGATTAAAACATAAGCTCGATTTTTGATATTTGTTTAAAAAAATGGCTCAAAGAAATTGGTTAAAGTAACACAGCAGTCAAAATTTAATTTAAACTAAAATTCATAAATTTTTGTTCCATTAAATTAGTGTTTTTCAATCTTTATTTTGCAGAGAATTGTTCAGTACGGGAAAAAACGCTCATCCAGAACATCAGCAAAAAAAAACCCATACCCAAAGAAAAGCAAGTTGTCACATAGCTCACTCACATAAATTTATCTCCGAAAGAGGCAGGCAACGGGGCACACTGTACAGCCGGCAATGCATCTTGTTCTCTCGAGTTGGACTCAGGTGGAAAATCCTAAATCAAGTGCCACTTCCAACCACCAGCTCGGCCAAACCAGGCCCCCCCCCCCCAAAAGATCTGCCACAAGCGGAGAAGTAGATTCCTTGAACAAGTTCAAAGTTATGTGTGCTTGCTGATGGTGGCTGAGACTGTGTTTTGTCTTTAGCACTTCTTCAGCGAATTGTAGATTGAAGAAAGAACATTGGAGTATTCGTTGTTGGAACTCTGGGGCTGATGGGTTTTGGGCCGGGGAGTTACACCATCTCGAAAGACCCCGGGACGTTGCTTTCGAGAAGGTTGTGGTGTACCACATAGTACTGGTTGAGGTTAGACGCAACAAAGACACGGAATAATTGAACTGTTTAATTTTTCGAAAGTATTGTCATAAATAAGATCACTTACCGTTGATTTCTTATAACTCTTAAAATTTGATAAAATAATTGATACACAGAAAAAACATTTTCTTATTACGTTTAACAATAAATTAGAGTTGAAAATGCAATCAGATTATCATTTCAAATAAATAACTATAAGAATATAATTTAAGCTAAAACAAGCCATAACCTGAAAAATACAAAAAAAGCTTATGAATCTGTTCTGAAAAATTGAAATCGAAATTCAGAGTAAATAAAACATAACATAAGATCATTATTCCAGAACTGATTAAATGAATGAAAAAAAGTGCAAAAATAACTAAACAAACAGAAAAGAAAAATGTAATATAAAAAATACATATATAGTTACAAGTTTGGAGTTCTAAAATGAATATTCTGAAATTGAAACATTCAGTGCGTTCCCATCTGGCGTTTTTTGCCTAGAGAAACAATATGCAATTGCTCTATGTTTTCTTTGAAGGGAGAGCAAGTTTTACTACATCGGGCTTACATAAAAAGAAAACCTGATAGAATTCTAAAATAAGACCCTTTGAAGAACTACTATAGTTTAACTTCCTTAATTAAATTGCTTTTTTAACTTAAAATATATTAGGCACTTATACAAATTTGCCAAATAAGCTGAAGATAGCAAAAAAATAATATATATTAAATTAAATATCTACCATACATTTATATTTTCAGCTTAACAATAATCAATTGTAAACAAATTCAAAAACATTTACTTTTCCTTTATTTATCAAAAATGGCACTTTCAAGAAAATTCAAATTTTAAGACACCAAACCCAAAATATTTGTTGTATAAAAAGGTTCATTAAAGTTAGAGTAATAATGATTCGATTGCTGATAATTAAAAAAAAACTTTCAACATTGTTCATGAAATTCTTAGAACACATGTACAAAACATATCAACAGCCTTAAATTTAATTAAATTCATCAAATATTCACACGTGCTCGTATTATTCTGTGGCTAACCAACCTGACACCTAGCGATTCTTCATCAATCATAAAACCAAAAGTTGTCATTGTAAAAACACACACAACACAGTTAAAAAGCACTCCCACGCAAACCATTCGTCAAAACAAAAATCTGCGATTCAGTGCCACTGAACATTCTCTGATAATTAAGTGGTTTGGAATTTAATTTTGCATGCAACCAACACGTCAATACCAACCATGCAGCAATCTCCCTCAGAAACTCTCATAACTTTCCCCACGGAAAATTCCCAATTATGACGATTTGCAACCTCGCGTTTAATTGATTTTAATTAAAAAAACTCCCCCACCCACAATGCTGTTGGGATTTTCACCCAACTGCGGTGCAAGTATTGTTTGGACATTTTTACGGTTGCGTCAACCTTTCCCCCCTCACCAACCCTTTTTGGTGGTTTCAAACAGAAGGGAAAGCTAATTTTCCCAAACAGTGTGATATTTGTGGCCTGGCCGTGTCATTTGTTACAATTAGCAGCCCCCACCCCACTCTCCTGGAGGACCCATTTTGCGGCTGTGGTCAATTTCACCACCCCTGCACCCCTCGGTGCCTCGGTTTTTTCCTCCACCAGCAAATCTGTCGCATCCCCCGAAAACTTTTCATTTCGAGAAAATTTGCAACGACAGAGCATACCTTGCATGCCGCCCTGCAGGAGCAATAAAAGCTGTCAGCTGGTTTGGGTGGGTGGTTCGGGGTTTGGCGAAAGATCAAGGACCCCCCTCCCAAGTTCTGATTTAGCACCAATTGGTTGTGACGCGGGGTTTAGCTGGAGATGATGATGGGGAAAAGTTTTAACTTTTCTTACCACAAAGAGCGCGCTTCTGCACGGATGTATACAAACATACAGAAAAACAGCTGAATGGAGTTTTTCCATGTAAAAACACAGCTGTTTCAGCTAATTTAGTTATTTTTGCTACTTGACATGCAAACTTTGATATCTTAGTTGCAATGAATTACATATTTAGAACAGAGAATACAAGGTTTCCTTAAAGATTGGGCCACTGGCCTCATTTTTCTTCCTAGAATTTAGAAAAGCAATGTTTGAAATGGATAAACCCGCGAAATCCATTGGTTTTGGTTATTGCCATTTGTATATTTATAGCTTATATTGATTTTCTTAGAAAAAGTCGGAAATTATATTTTAAAATGGCTGTAACTCGAAAACAAATTATTTTAGTTTTTGCGCAGAGGTGTAAGGAAGCGGTAAAATTTTCATAATAACGGTATTTTGAACATCGTGACATGGACACTTATTTAGAAAAGAGTAGTATTTCGTAATTTCAAAAAATATATATATGTCCACGTGATTTGAACAAAACCTTTAATAACTTCATCAATTCAAAAAAAATGCTTTGAATAGGAATTTTCTGTGAAACATTTGTTTCCTCACATTAATTTGCCGTGTGTGTGTTAAGTCAACTCAAAAAACTGAAACAGTGTCGAAAAGTATCACTTTTAAATGCAAGTGCTGAAATGTTGCACTTTCCAGCACTTCAATGGGTGCTTTGTTTAAATTTTCAACGCTGTTATTTTTACTACAATACAACTTAATACACCAAATTTCGTCAGTACACAATTTTAGAAAAAGTGAGTATATTTTTAACTAACTTAAATGTATTTTTGTAAATTAACCTATCCTTACAAAGTACAATTCAGAAATAAGAAAATGTTTGTTTTTTTTTTTAACCAAAAAAGCTATCGGCAACCATGTTGGAAAATCATTGAAAATTCTGTAGCTTGGCAAAACATTTTTTCCAGATATTAATTTTACAGTAAAAAAAAATCATGGTATTTTTTTAATCTAGGAAGGAGAACATCTTTTACGTCAGAAAAAAATGTGTAATTTTACCACTGAAAATATGTAATTTTACCATTTTTTCTGATGTAATGTCAATTTTGCCTTTCTTACAAAAGAAAATTTTAAGGTTTGCTTTTAGAAAAAAGCATTTCTCAGAAATCTAAAAAAAATCGTGCATAGCGGGGAATCGTCCCAGAAAAAAAATCCTATTACTAATATGACGGTTTTGATGCGCTCTTTCGATTAAATTTTGGCCCGAAACCCGGAACTCAAAGCCTGATTTTTGAGAGCTCTTTTTCTCAAATACTTGAGCGATGCCTGTATCCACTCTTAAAAATTTATGTCTTCCATCATTGGAAAAATGCTCGTAAAACCCACAATTTTTATATTTCTGATTTGTAGCCGTGGGGTCAGAGACGCACATTCTATTTTTCGATTCACAATTTTGGACTAGAAAATGTGTGTGTTTTTAAACTATTTTACAGATAACACTATCGAATTAAAAGAATACAGTTTCAAACAAAAAAAAAAACATTCTAAAATATGCGATATAAACCGCTTGGGTCCAAAATTTAAAGTTTTCCCAAAATGTGTTTTCAGAGATATAGCCATATTAGTGTTTTACGTCTTATTTTTACCCTATTTTTTTCTATTAAATTTTTGGTTTTATACAGAATCATATACTGAACATCAAAGTCGAAGCATAAACGCCACCACATTTTCGCTTGCGCTTTTTACACTGCTCGTGAAACTTTTCCTTCTAGCTTCTCATAATAGATCAACAAAGTGCAATATCGATACATATTTTTAAAGTTAATCATAGACTTACATTAAGGACTGAGTACCCTTTTTTCATGCAATTTCAAATCAATATGTTTTTCTTAACTAAATATAATTATCTTGCGACCCATAATGTACCTCTGAAATAAAAAAAATTGCATTCGAGGTTGAGCCTACACAGAAAAAAAAATGATGGTAATATTCATCAGGAAATGGTGACAGATTTTGTGGCTAAAAAAATGATTAATTTTACCCCAGAAAATGATGAATTTTCATCAGTTTTTGATGAATATTCATCAGGTTCACATTTTTACACATTTTTATGTAATATTACTCAAAAAATAGGTAATATTCAACCTACCAAATTTTCAACATTCCGAAATTCAACTTTTTTTTCTGTGTAAAAAGATTCGAAGCTTTAGGTCAAATTCTCACAGGGTATACCACCATTATGTTTCTGAAAAATTAATTGCACCAATATATTCGTCGGAGTTTCATCATTTTGTTAGAAAGGCTCTATTTTACCTCTGGTGATATTGAATAGGGTTTTCAGTCTAAATAGAGATTAAATTACTTTTAAAAGAGGTAATTTTTAACCTTCCAAAATTATACCTTCTAAATTTATACAATTTTTACTGTGTAGGTCATGTTAAGAAAAAACGGTGGCTCGTATTTTAAAAAAATGATCAATCCAATTAACCTCGTATAAAAAACAAATAGGGGTCATTCCATCTCAACTGTGCACGAAAAAGTGCAAATTTGAAAATTACCCTCTCCGATCCTGCTCAAATTTGGCAGAGCTGTTGATACTATCAAAACATGCAAGAATCCCGAATTTCATCCAAATCGGACCACCCCCTCCATTTTTGTACCTCCCCAAAAAATCGACTTTTTGGCGATTTTTGACCAAACCTCCTAGTTTCAAACAGCGATAGCTCAGGAACCACAAATCTTAGAGGGTCGGTCTTAGACTCAATTTTGAAGGAAATTGGACGTAGAGTCCATTTCCGTGATCAAAATGTTGATTAATTTATTTTTTCTAACTGTATTGCGCAATTGAAAACTTTAAACGGCCGTATCTCAAAACACCCCAACTTATTTTTTTGATTTGACCTCACCATCGTGTTCCCCGGCCAATTTTACATAAGAATCACTTATCGACAGAAATGAATATGTTTCGTTCCAGAGATATCGAATTTTAAACTTTAGTGTTTTCGAGATTACCTACATCAGCTTCATTCGCCGCATCACAGGCGGGCTGATCAATAACAGCTACCTGGTGTTTCGGGAGATGATTGATTTAATTTATATTTTTATAATTTTACGCAAATATTTATTCAAATGGCTAATAGGGGAAATTCTCGTATGTTTGGCAGATTAAGTCCACGCTCCTAGTTTCGTCCAATTTGCTCATTTTCACTATTCAAACAACAAATTTTGCAAAACTTTTGATTGAAACTTGCTTGTTCACTTCTTATTGAGCTATTTATCTCTCGATTTCAGTCGAAAACGCTTTTAATCAGCTGTAATTGAATGCCAAAGTGCTAATATGGCAACATTAGAGGAACGCTGGAATTAGATGCTGTTCCACTACCTTGATCAATCTATTTTTGTGAAAGGAATATTTATTGGGTTATTTTGAATGCACCGTTTTTTACATGTTGCTAGCCGTTTTAGAGTACCTCCGAGGCCATGACTAGGGCCTTAACATAGGCGGTAGCAAAATAGTGCCATTCAGCAAAACCCCCAAAACCTGCTTTATTATTATTATTTTTATTATTAATGTTTATTATTGACACTTACAAGATACAGTACAACGTATCAACAAATTTTATTCATTTCAATTCATATTTTTTACTCAATAATGTATCGTGCACTTATTGCTCAGTGTTACTAACAAGATTAATTGCATTTTCCTGCTCGCTTCGTCGGAATCCAATTCTGCCCTTTACTGTGTGTCGTTATTGCTCTGTCCTGTGGTTGAGCAAATAAACATTCGCGATTAAACTCCAGTTTCCTACAGTGTTATACAGTTATTTTTTGCCCAATTTGATAAAGATTATTTATGATGAAATATTATTTCAATAAATGACCAGGTAGCAGTTATTGATCAGCCCGCCTGTGTGCTTCTAGCAGATGCGGCGAATGAAGCTGATGAAGGTAATCTCGAAAACACAAAACTTTAAAATTCGATATCTCTGGAACGAAACATATTCATTTCTGTCGATAAGTGATTCTTGTGTAAAATTGGCCGGGGAACACGATGGTGAGGTCAAATAAAAAAAATAAGTTGGGGTGTTTTGAGATACGGCCGTTCAAAGTTTTCAATTGCGCAATACAGGTAGAAAAAATAAATTAATCAACATTTCGATCACGGAAATGGACTCTACGTCCAATTTCCTTCAAAATTGAGTCTAAGACCGACCGTCTAAGATTTGTGGTTCCTGAGTTATCGCCGTTTGAAGATAGGGGTTTTGCTCAAAAATCGGCAAAAAGTCGATTTTTTGGGAGGGTACAAAAATGGAGGGGGTGGTCCGATTTGGATGAAATTCGGGATTCTTGCATGTTTTGATAGTATCAACAGCCCTGCCAAATTTGAGCAGGATCGGAGAGGGTAATTTTCAAATGCTGTTCCGCTTCAGATGGAATGACCCATAGGTCGTATTAGAAACAAATAGGTAATACAAACACAATACAATACAGTTAAAAATACCTGAGAAGATGTGTTGAATAAACTAATTTCAAACTATCAATTATTCTTAAACTATCCTTCATTTTTTTCGAAGAGCAAATAATTGAAAAAGAAATTCAAATTTACTACAAAAAAAATTTCTGGGACTAAAACCAGCCTGCATTTGACGGTTTCTTGGTTTATCGATCAAATTTAAAATTTACATTTTGATAAAATTTCTGCAATTTCCATATTTTCCGAATTTTCAAAATGTATAACCCACTCTTATCAATTTTTTTTAATGTACTTGGGATCTTTTTTATTTTTAATATATGAGGCATATTCTTCATTATGTCCCTTTTTGAAATCATGTTGAGGAAATTTTGGTGCTCACTTTTTAAACGATAGATAATGGAAAATAAAAAAATGCACATTCTCCTCCTCTAACGCCCACTTTTTTTCGATTTTTAATTTATGTTTTTTGTTTAATTTTAAAGTTTTTCTTCATTTAAACTTGACAAATTTCATTTAAAGTTTTTATCTCCGCCCCCCTCCCTCCCCTTCAATGTTGGTTCGAAAAATCAGGGAGAAAAAAAAATGTTTTCAAAAAAAAAACTTTTTTGGCAAATTTTTAGATGGAAGCTTACCTAGAAGCGGGGTTGGATTAAAGAGGGATAAAGTGTCGAAACTGAATGTTTTCTTACAGAAAAATGTTCATTATAAAATTTCAAGACAAACAAAAAAATGTCTATTCAAAATTAAATGAGTGATTAGAATTTCGGGTAATGGCTTTTCGAATATCAATTATGTAGCAGCGAAAACAATGTATTTTGTCATTATCTGACGATTGTGAAAATGTATTGCATTTTTCAAGAATTCTAAAAAATATATTGTTGTTCAACTTTTAGTGAGTGTTTTGGATACTTACAAAAACTTGACAAAAACTTATTGACTAATTGTTTTCAGTGATTCAGGTTAATTGATAACTGCTTTTGGTTGTTGGTCTTCAGTCTTAGTTGGCTGTAATTTTTAGGGGGGCGTTTGAGTATAGGTTTAAGGATTTTAGAAAAAAAAACTCAAAAAAAAACAATTATCGACAAAAAAAAATAAAATTTGGTCAAAAGTTCTTTAATCCATAAAAAATAAATTTTAGTACCGTCATCAGGGGTGACATTGGGTCTGAGGGGTGAGATTGGGTCATAAAAAAGGGCTGAAATTTGCATGACCCAATCTCACCACCCAGACCCAATATCACCCCTGATGACGGTAAAACATTTTGTGTAATGATTTCAAGCTAACGAAAATTTGTATAAAAAGTCGACTTTTCTCAATAAATTGAAGAGAAGTTATTTTAGTATTTGTTCTTGTTTGAAGAAAAATTATTTTTCATTTAACAAGTAACCTGCAAGGTTAAATCGACGTGAGCTCAAATTTTTAGTTTAGTTTTTTACTCCACAAAGTTGCTCTCAAACTTGACTCAAAGTATAAGGGTAATTCTCTACCAACTCACACGAAATCGGGAAAAGTTGCCCAGACCCCTCTTCGATTTGCGTGAAACTTTGTCCTTAGGGGTAACTTTTGTCCCTGATCACGAATCCGAGGTCCGTTTTTTGATATCTCGTGACGGAGGGGCGGTACGACCCCTTCCATTTTTGAACATGCGAAAAAAGAGGTATTTTTCAATAATTTGCAGCCTGAAACGGTGGTGAGATAGAAATTTGGTGTCAAAGGGACTTTTATGTAAAATTAGACGCCCGATTTGATGGCGTACTCAGAATTCTGAAAAAACGTATTTTTCATCAAAAAAAAAAAACACTAAAAAAGTTTTAAAAATTCTCCCATTTTCCGTTACCCAACTGTAAAATTGGGAACATGTCATTTATGGGAAATTTAATGTACTTTTCGAATCTACATTGACCCAGAAGGGTCATTTTTTTAGAACAAAATTTTTCATTTTAAAATTTCGTGTTTTTTTCTAACTTTGCAGGGTTATTTTTTAGAGTGTAACAATGTTCTACAAAGATGTAGAGCAGACAATTACAAAAATTTTGATATGTAGACATAAGGGGTTTGCTTATAAACATCACGAGTTATCGCGATTTTACGAAAAAAAAAAGTTTTGAAAAAGTTACTTTTTGCGTTTCTCTTTGTTTCGTCGTCCGTGTCTGTCGCGGGTGACCATGAACGGCCATGATTGATGACGACCAACTTTTTCAAAACTTTTTTTTCGTAAAATCACAATAACTCGTGATGTTTATAAGCAAACCCCTTATGTCTATATATCAAATTTTTTGTAATTGTCTGCTCTACAACTTTGTAGAACATTGTTACACTCTAAAAAATAACCCTGCAAAGTTAGAAAAAAACACGAAATTTTAAAATGAAAAATTTTGTTCTAAAGGAAAAAATGACCCTTCTGGGTCAATGTAGATTCGAAAAGTACATTAAATTTCCCATAAAATGACATGTTCCCAATTTTTTTACAGTTGGGTAACGGAAAATGGGAGAATTTTTAAAACTTTTTTAGTGTTTTTTTTTTTGATGAAAAATACGTTTTTTCAGAATTCTGAGTACGCCATCAAATCGGGCGTCTAATTTTACATAATAGTCCCTTTGACACCAAATTTCTATCTCATCACCGTTTCAGGCTGCAAATTATTGAAAAATGAGCAATTCTCGCTGAAACCGTCCCACTAGATGCACATGTTCTCAAATCGTTACGGCAATGTTCTCATTCGATTCAGCGCACCAAAAAACCATTAAAACAACCTTCGAACCATTGAAAATATCAGCCGTTAGCCACCTGTAAATAAAAACTTGTATTGAACTATGGATTTTTTCGAAAAAATGCTCTAATTTGGAGAAATGATATCTCCCAAAATACATTACCAAACATCAAAAAGTTATATATCGTTGGAAAGGTAATCGCGAGGGCTTTCTATCGCACTTTGAAAAACATTTCAAAAATTATTTTTTCAAGGGTAATTTTAAGGGTTTTTGAGAAACTTACTCTTAATTTTGAATTTTGACCGTGTTCGCAACCACTTATCATTACGCAACCATTTTCATTCGAAAGATTGGAAGATTTTGCATAAAATCAACTTGAGAAAAGTAGTGTAATGAAATAGTTTTCGTATAGTTATTAACGGATGAAAGAAATTGGTAAAATTTCAGTTAAAAATAACCAAAGCTCAGACTTCAGAAGTGAGCCTAATTTACAGTCAAACAAAGCAGGATTGTATTTGGGCCGAATGTACAGTCATCTGAGGCAAATCTCGACATATAGGATGAATAGGGACAGCGATATCAACTATACTTTCACTAATCAGATCATATTTTTAAATTGTTTATGTAAAAACATTTTTTCACATAGAAAAGAGAAGAGCGGGGCAAAGGTACGCACCTAGTGACAATCATTCTGTCACCGATGACCATAAAATATTTTTGATTCGTTGTATATACCAAATGGTACCCTTATCACTTGCTTTCAAAACGTAGTACAGTCGACTCTCTGGCTGTCGATCTTCTCGATATATTGCTAATATTGCTCCATCTATCGATGAATTCTTCAGTCCCTTCAAACTGCATACTTCGATTGGCTTTATTCCTCGATATTTTCTCTTGCTTGAAGGATCTCTTCCTCGACGGTCCCTTGGATTCTGTTTGCTTTAAAAATCTCTTCCGGTTGTCAATATTGTCACTATCTCATGGCTTCCCTGATAGACTGCAGTCCCGCGGTCGTGCGATTCGAAGCGTTATCTGCTCGATATCGATTGAGTCCTGCCATTTTCGAGCGTTTGTCGTGCGTTTTGATCGAATGTCAAAAAGGCGACATCTAGTACGTGTAAAAATCTTGGCAGGCGTTGATAAAAATTATTGACAGATAAATTTTCGTTGGTTTCCAACGTGATAAGTTTTTTTTCGTAGTGAAATTATATTTTGTGAAAAAAGCAGATTCTGGGCAGGATGGAACCTAGACCTACCAATAAACTAATGAGGTAATGAATATTTAAATTATGGTTTGTTCAGACTTTTGTTAAACCAGATTTTTATTTTAGATGGAGTTGAAAAAACAAACGGCCACCGAGGATAAGACCAAGGATGTACCAAACCCGAGTTCCCAGCTTGGCATCTGTGCACTACGAGACAAAAAAGGCCACCCCTGCACAATTATATTGGAATTTGTTCAATCAAATCTTTAGGTGGAAAAATTAAATGTGACATATTACCCTTACATTCATTTGACAACTATAATAAAAAAGAATAGTTTGCAAATAAAAGTTCTTTATTTTTCATCAAATCAACCCAGAAAATTCGAAACGAGAGCACCCGACAAAAGCAGGACAATCTAAATAACAAAGTCGCCCGAAATCGGCCCGACAACGGCCCGTCAACGTCGATTTTCCCAAACGTCGATTTCGACGATCGTCGGACAAAGTGTTGCATATACGCACGAAAAGGGCCCGAATTCCGTCGGACAAACCGACGGAATTCGGGCCGTTTTGTCGAGCCGTCCGGCGGTTTTCGGGCCGTTGTCGGCCCGGTCCGTCTGTCAGGGTTGCATAGACATTTTTCTTTGCAAAACGAAGCTTTGAAGGGTGTTTGACATTACTTTGTTTTTGTTTTTGTTTGTGTGATTCTCTCCCATAGCTGGGTACCAAGAAAAACATATTTTCAATCGAGTCTTCATTTTGCATCGTTCTGTAAACTGACCCTGATAGACGGACCGGGCCGACAACGGCCCGAAAACCGCCGGACGGCTCGACAAAACGGCCCGAATTCCGACGGTTTGTCCGACGGAATTCGGGCCCTTTTCGTGCGTATATGCAACACTTTGTCCGACGATCGTCGAAATCGACGTTTGAGAAAAGCGACGTTGACGGGCCGTTGTCGGGCCATTTTCGGGCGACTTTGTTATTTAGAGTGTCCTGCCATTGTCGGGTGCTCTCGTTTCCGATTTTTTGGTTAATTTGATGCAAATAAAAGAGATTCCGTTAGCAAACATGCACATTTTATTATTCTATTCAAATCGACTTATATTTAGATAATTATTGTCCACATTGAGATGCCAGGTTCGGAACTCGTCTTTGCTCGAGTCTTTGCTTCATTCTTGGTGATCTCAAGGGGCAAAACCAGCAATTTTCAAACATCTAAAGATAAAGTTAGAAAAATATATCAAAAATTCTGAACAAACCATAATTTGAAGTGCTTTACCTCATTCATTAGTTCGGCTTGCTAGTTCCGTCAAACTCCTGAATCTGGAACATAGATTTCAAGTTTTTAAAAAATGATATAATGAGTACAATTTTTCACAAGCACGTTGGAAATCCACGAAAAATTATCTGTCATTAATTTTAATCAACGCCTGCCAAGATTTCTGCATACACAAGATGTCAGCTTTTTGACATTCGATCAAAACGCACGACAAACGCTCGAAAATGGCAGGACTCAATCGACATCGAGCAGATAACGCTTCGAATCGCACGACCGCGGGAATTCAGTCTAACAGGGGATGATTCTCTTCCTCGACGGTCCCTTGGATATTGACAACCAGAGAGTCGACTGTACTAGAATTCACCTCAAATTGCTTTCATGTCGAAAACCAGGCAATTACTCTAAAAATAAGTGCGTAGCTTTGCCCCGTGGGTGGGGTAAAGGGATTTTTATTTTTTTTTTTGTTTTAATTTTAGCTAATTTTCCATTCAGTTTTCAATTGGGGGTAGTTTTTAATCTCAAATTAAGGTAAATTTATCGTAAATTGACTTGTGTCCAATAAAAGGACCTAGTCCGATTTGGACGAAAATCGAGTTTTTTGCTTGTTTTTATGGCATCAATAGTCCCATAAAATTTTAACCTGATCAAAAAATATTGATTTCAACATTGCACTTTTTTGTGCACGATTGAGGTTAAACAAATAAAGCAGATCTTCCCAAAACAAATTCTGTACATAAAATATTACTTCAGTGAAATGTGGCGAATCGAGACTACAGTCTAAGTAAGGACATTAGTTTTCAGAGTACTTAATTGCACAAAAATTTAGAAACTTGTTTGTTTATGTATGTTTTTACATAAACAATTTAAAAATATGATCTGATTAGTGAAAGTATAGTTGATATAGCTGTCCCTATTCATCCTATATGTCGAGATTTGCCTCAGATGACTGTACATTCGGCCCAAATACAATCCTACTTTGTTTTGACTGTAAATTAGGCTCACTTCTGAAGTCTGAGCTTTGGTTATTTTTAACTGAAATTTTACCAATTTCTTTCATCCGTTAATAACTATACGAAAACTATTTCATTACACTACTTTTCTCAAGTTGATTTTATGCAAAATCTTCCAATCTTTCGAATGAAAATGGTTGCGTAATGATAAGTGGTTGCGAACACGGTCAAAAATCAAAATTAAGAGTAAGTTTCTCAAAACCCTTAAAATTACCCTTGAAAAATAATTTTTGAAATGTTTTTCAAAGTGCGATAGAAAGCCCTCGCGATTACCTTTCCAACGATATATAACTTTTTGATGTTTGGTAATGTATTTTGGGAGATATCATTTCTCCAAATTAGGGCATTTTTTCGAAAAAATCCATAGTTCAATACAAGTTTTTATTTACAGGTGGCTAACGGCTGACATTTTCAATGGTTCGAAGGTTGTTTTAATGGTTTTTTGGTGCGCTGAATCGAATGAGAACATTGCCGTAACGATTTGAGAACATGTGCATCTAGTGGGACGGTTTCAGCGAGAATTGCTCAAATACCTCTTTTTTCACATGTTCAAAAATGGAAGGAGTCGTACCGCCTCTCCGTCACGAGATATCAAAAAACGGACCTCGGATTCGTGATCAGGGACAAAAGTTACCCCTTAGGACAAAGTTTCACGCAAATCGAAGAGGGGTCGGGGCAACTGCTGTGTGAGTTGGCGGAGATTTACCCATAAGGGATGATACCCATAATAATGACCAAAAATATGCGAAATTAAAAGAAAAAACAAATGAAAAAAGATAGAAAAATTGCAATCATCCATGGATTTGCTCCTCTCTCTGCAACTGTTTCTCATTTGTTGCGTGAAGATGAAAAGCTTTCCACGGTGTAATTTATGGACTGCGTTGTTGGTCGTGAAGGATTTTTGTGAGAAGCTCAGGAGAGCGGGTGGTGTTGTGTGGGTGGTTCTTGCCAGGACACATCACAAAAAGTCGCAACAGTGTTCTCTCCTCTGCACACTCAGCTATAATAAGCGAACGCAGTAGCAACAACAGCACACAGTTTGTTGGCAACACTGTGCTGTGGGGGCTTTCTTCGCTGAATCGGTCCCTTGGTAGAAAGCTGAGCTAGATTGGATTGAGGGGGTTGGGTGTGAATTACGTAGCTTTTAATTTTCATGCTGGTTGTAAAACTTACTATTTTATCATGTACAACAGTTTTATCTTGGTCACTGTTAATGGTGTAGTAATTTGTGTTTAACCCCCCTCACCACAATGCGTTTCATAAAAGTTAACAAACGACCGCTTTCGCTTTGGTTCAAACCGAAAAATTCTGCTGATGACACACCAAAAACGCACAAACACACATGCTTACACTGACTGCAGGCAACTCTGACCGAACGAACATACATCTTGCCTTAGACGGTTGATTCTGTGTGAGGTTACAATAAAACGATGGCATGAATGTAATTTTGTTATTTTCAGCTATTTTTTCTCCTCCAGAAAACATCAGCTTCGGAAATTTTAGTATTGCTGTTTGTTTGCTTCAGGTCAGTGGTCAACCAAAGCTAATATTAAGGTTGTTTATCTTGCTCCAAGTGCGATGAGTAACGACATTAATATTCAAATTATTCCAAAAACATGCCACAATGTCCATCTCAACCCTACCGGGCAAAGTTAAACCGATCCAAAAAGCTTGCACCCTCCTCAACCCCGTAACTTTTCCAGTTAAAGCAAACAATGCGAGTGACGTTTTGAAATTTCTATTTAAATTTAAACTTTGCTCCTACGTGGCACAATACCCGGTCATTATTCTCATCTGCACCCGAGCTCGTCAAAGTGCAGCAGCTCCACAATTTCCCACAAAACGGTGAGGCGGTGGCGGTGTCCTTTTGTGCAGCGCTGCACTTCTGGCCAGGATCCCAAAGGAAATTGCGCTGCTGGACGGACGCTACAATAGTGCCACTGGGAAAAGCTGCAACTTTTACACTTTGTTGATGTTTTAAGGAGAAGAAAAACAGGATGGAAATGGGACAGTTTCCAGGCTTTTACCTCCAGAGCTTTGCATTATACGACCACAAATGGTCCTGTGAATATCGTTTAAAGGATAATAAAAAAAACATAACTAATATTTTTTCCCAAGATTTTAACACATGAAACATAAAACGACACAATCGCAAACAGTTGGTCATATCGTCAATCTCGTCACATGCATCCAAACGACCGAGTTAGGTGTCAATCACTTAATGCCTTATTTCCCGCCATTTAACTTGGGTTGGCTCGCTGTCGGTGCACACTCAAGGTGGACTACGAGAAATGCAAACTGGCAGCACCAGCTACTGCTCTCCTCCAAGTCAAAGTATGTATCAAATTTCATACGCCGATATTCACACGCCTTCTTCGTTGGGCACGGTTGGCGTTGCGTTTTCTTCGCCGAATGGGTTCCTTGGCGTTTGACTTGACGGGACAGGGATTCTAAAATGTAATGAAGTTTTAAGAAGTAGACATTTTTTTTATTGCAATGTTATTGAAACAATTATTTGAGACTTCAAACAGTTTATAATATCCAAAAAGCGATATCTAGAGAACGGTTTGTTTCATCAATTCGGTTACTCCGACAAAGTTTAAGGTACTGATAAGAAGCAGTGTTGCCATTTCTTTTTAAAGATTTTTTTTTATAAATGAATGAACGAATTTTGTTTTCGTAGTTAAAATTGAGATTTTAGTGAACTAGACATAAAAAATAAACGTGGAAAAATGTTGTTGCTCCGTATCACGAAACTCGTTTAAAAAAAAGGTTTAATCAATCGAAAACAATTTGAAATGCATTATTTTCAGTTTAGGTTAATACAAATTTTAGTTTTTGTTTTACGTCCCAAAACAAGGGCTAAGCGGAAGATAACAAATTTAGCGTGATTTTCCAACTTCGACCTTTGATTGTTTTTTTGATTTAGAAACTTGAAATTTTGTCCATTAGTTCCTTAAATCTGAAAAAAACATATTTTGAGGCTGTCCACAAAAAAGGGCTATGCAAATGTTTTAAAATCGTTATCTTAAGTACGTATTTTCTAATCAATTTGGCAAAATTGTAGTTTATGGTTTTCTTAGAAAACAACAGGTACATGGAGAAAATAGCCTTTTTCTTATCCAATTAACCAAAAATATATATATATTTTTTTTTAAATTTCACTCCCTTCGATTTTTTTACATTTAATGAAATGTTTTAGTGGTCGAAAAGTGGCAACTTTTAAGCAACACGGTATGACGAAAAAAAATTTTTTTTCTATGTTATCAATTAAAAATAGTGATTTTGGGAATGTATGGAAACTCCACCTGAAAAAAAAAACTTATAATCATATTTGGAGGCAAAATTTAATTTTGAATTATTAGGTACTTTTGTGATTTTTTGATAGAATGTAGCCTGTTTTAGTTAAACAAATAATTAGGTTTAAATTTTTAAGTCAATTGTCATTTTTTAATAAATAAATAAGGTCCATCCTCGTCCATCTTTGAAAAAAAAATATATATATGAAAGGCTGAGAAAGTTATGTGCAATATTCTAGTATACTGGAAACACATTTTTGCCATCCTAAGCAATCATAGATCGGATGAACACTGTTCAAATCAGTAAGTTTTAGAGAATTATCTAAGCTTATCATTTTTTTCAGAAAAGTACGGAATGGTGAAAATCAAAAAGCTCAAAAGTTGTCACTTTTTGTTCACTAGAATATATTAAAAATTGAAAAAAATGAAGGGGTAAGGTTTATACAAATTTTGTTTTTGTAGTAAAAAGTTAATTTAAAAATAAGTATTTTTTGCGTACCATTTCTTTCCGATTAGTCTATATCAAAGGACAAAGTTTCACATAAATTTAAAAATAACAAAAATGAAAACTTTTTTTGCATCAAAATTTAGCAAAAAATAAGTGTTTATATAAAAATATTTTTCCCTAAACTTAACTTTCTTTTCAATCTGTTTTCTAAAAGATCAAAATTAGGAATTTATGGCTAAATTCACCCTAATTTTTGTTTAAGAGGTTACATACATGTAGAAAATAAAAAAATTGGTAATACAGAAAATTCATTGACGAAGCCCGATTTTGAAGTTTTGCTTTTTTAAAAAATACAAAAACTAACGATTTTTTATATGTAAAACATCAAAAACATTTTTATCGCTTTTTTAATAAAATTTTTGAAGATCGGCCTTTGTCATGCACACAAGATCGGTTTAACGAGTCTTCACCAAAATTTTGAGCTGATTTGGTCAAAGCAGTGTTGAGATATCGTGGCACCCGTTTTAAGAATTAGCCAACTTCAAATAGCTATATCTCAGTAATGATAAAACCGATAGTCTTCAAATTTGTTTAGATAATAGATATAACTCTATATTTTAATGTCCTGAAAACAGATTTTGAAAAAGTTTAAATGTATGCTCATACCAACCTCTGACATTTTTGCCCATTTACATTTATGTAACCCCTTAATTGCATTTGAAGAACCTTCCGTTGCCAAGCGTGTTATGAAAAGGAAATAGTTGCAAGGAACACAAAATCTCTATAAACCAGCCATTCACACAAGTTGTAAAATGTTATTTTGGAAAATAAAATGCATAGAATTGTAGTTAAATATTCTCAAAAAGACTTTGTTTATAAAATTGAGGTTGTTATTATTACTGTTTGGAATACTTTTTAATAATAACATTTTAAACATGAGTTTTTCGAAAATGTTTCAAGTTTTTTAAACATATCCAAAATATTTTGTTTGATCAAAATTGTAATAATTGATTAACTTGATCTCCATTTTGTAAAAAAAATTAAAGTTGATAAACCTAATTAAAGAAACATTTAATTAGAAATATGTCCAAGAGCATCTGAGCAACTCTCTACGAAATCGGCCGATTTCGACCATTTTTATTTTTTGTATTTTTTGATTTGACTCAAACTTTGTGGGGGCCTTCCCTATGACCAAATAAGCTATTTTGTGTCAATGGTTCACCCATACAAGTCTCCATACAATTTTGGCTGCTGTCCATACAAAAATGGTATGTAAATATTCAAACAGCTGTAACTTTTGAGTGAATTTTCTGATCAATGTCGTGTCTTCGGCAAAGTTGTAGGTATTGTTGAGGACTTTTGAGAAAAAAATAGGTACACCGAAAAAAAAATTTGCAGATTTTTTTATCAACATTTTCTTCACTAAAACTCAATTTCCCAAAATACGTATTTTTTTATTTTCGAGATTTTTTGGTATGTTTTAGGGGACAAAAATCCGCAACTTTTGAGCCATAGAAAAACATGGTCAAAAAATCTGCCGCCGAGTTATAAATTTTTGAAAAAATAGTGATGATGTTTCATGTATTAACATTGAAAATTGGACCATTAGTTGCTGAGATATCGACATTAGAAAATGATGGGTTGTTTTGGTGAGACTTAGAAAACTTCAATTTTCGTGTTTCTTTTTCTTAAAGCGGCTGTATCTCAGCAACCCGAGGTCCAATCTTCAATGTCTCTTTGACAATTTTATAGCAAATTTTCTGAACTTTTCAAAAAAAATATTTTTAGAAATGGTCGCTCATGGTCACTATTTTTAAAAATCGAAAAACTGCACATATTTTGCTAAAATCAAACTTTCGGTGGCTATATCTTGAAAACGAAGCCCTTTATCAAAAAAATTGTAGAGTAGTTTTCGATTGCAAATGCAATTTTGCATTAAAAAAAATTCAAATTTGTTTTTGCATGAAATTTGGACTTTTTCCAAAAATCACTATTTTTCAAAAATTCATAACTTGGCGGCAGATTTTTTGACCATGTTTCTCGATAGCTCAAAAGTTGCGGACTTTAGTCCCCTAAAACAAATCAAAAAATCTCGAAAATCAAAAAAAACGTATTTTGGGAAATTGAGTTTTAGTGAAAAAAAAGTTGATAAAAAAATCTACAAATTTTTTTTTTCCGTGTACCTATTTTTTTCTCAATTGTCCTCAACAATACCTACAACTTTGCCCAAGACACCAAATTGATCAGAAAATTCACTCAAAAGTTACAGCTGTTTGAATATTTACGTACCATTATTGTATGGACAGCAGCCAAAATTGTATGGAGACTTGTATGGGTGAACCAATGACACAAAATAGCTTATTTGGTCACAGGAAAGGCCCCCACAAAGTTTGAGCCAAATCAAAAAAATACAAATAAAATCCATTTCCGGTTTTGGTAGAGAATTGCTCATCTCCAAAATCAACCTCTCAATTTGTTATTAAAATTTG
Source organism: Culex quinquefasciatus (assembly GCF_015732765.1). Taxonomy (NCBI): domain Eukaryota; kingdom Metazoa; phylum Arthropoda; class Insecta; order Diptera; family Culicidae; genus Culex; species Culex quinquefasciatus. Next base: position 45,277,501 of record NC_051862.1, on the reverse strand, counting down.
TCTTCATCAATTTACAGATTTTAGTTTTTGGTAACAAGATATAGATTTTTGGGTGTCCTTACAACTAATAGTAAGCACAAGAGCATCGATTGATATTAAATAAATTGGGAATGATTTACCTGGAGCAGATAAAAAAGCAATCAAAAATCCTACTATAGTCGCAGGAATAGGTACACTTTTAATGTGAATTTCTGACAAATCTGACTATCACAGTTATAGTAGAACTTAAATGATTAACTTTCAGCAAAATATTTTTGTAAAGCACTGTTGATAATATCTTCTTCTAAGAAAGGGTTTGCAAATTATGCGCCCTACACTAATACTTGTATTGGAAAGATGAATCTTGAGGTAAACCCTATCAGTTGAAAAATATATGAAATGTCACTGTCACAATCTTCCGGTTTACGATATTTTGGATAGTAAATTAACCCAGTAATGGCCAATTTTTTCTGAAATTTTTATTTTTCACGAGTTTAGGAGGTCATTTTGACCAGGTTTGTTTTACGAAAAACTTCACTTAATTTATGTTTTTTTCTTGTTTCAGTTTTAATATTGCAATATGCATTTAACTTGCTTATTTGATATTTGTTTTTGGTAGTACTTGGCCTATTCTACCACCTCCTATCATTACAATTTGCCTATCTAATTTGTTCATGTTTTTACAGTCACTTTACCAATGTTTGCTTGTTTTTGACATTTTCTGCTATAAAATGGCCCATTATCATTTAAATTGTAAAAAAATGCGTAGAGGCATAGTGTGGGACACTAAAAAAAATTACCGCATACTTCTTTTTACTTCAAATATAGGAAATGTAGGTCACTCTTGAACTCTGATTGTAGTAATTTAACAGGAACAGTCCTTACTCTACATGTATAAATAAAGAATTGAATTGAAAAAAAAAACTAACTTAATCCACCTATGTGGTTGATGCCTTCCTCACCTTTTATCAACAATGGGTAATATGAGTGGTTGTAATCGCACATTCCGGCTAGCTCAATAAAATACCCAACATAGCAAACATTTTGGCTCACATGCTTGTATTTACCGTACCAACACCCCACGTTGCCCCTCGGGCTTCATGTTCTTTACCGTAGCCTAAACTTTCCTAGCAAGCCTTGACTTTCTCTTAATATCTAAGCGCGAGACATGCGCGGTTTTCTTCTTACCAGTGGCGCCACTGTTCTTCCTACCCCCTTCGCGTGCTGCTCAGCCCGCTCATCCAGCTGTGTTCTTCCGCCACCGCCCTTGGCGATGCTGCTCCTCGGCGCACGTCGCCGTTCTTCAAATCCGGCTCGCTGGCACACGACTTCTCCGAGCCGATGTGATGAATGTCTTCCACTCCCGCTCCGCCGAAACGCCGTAGGCACAACGTTCGACAGTGATTTCGGCCGATGTCCGCTCGCCCAGCCGATCCGCCGCTGGTCACAGTGTCCGACGGCGATGCTGGCCGATTGCCACTTGCTCCGTGCGATGCTGCGCCCGTCGAGCGAAAACTCCACACAAAAGGCCCTGCAGAAACCAACATTAGTATCCCGTTCAAGATGGCGTCTTTGGCGTGGCACTCACCCTTTTTTGGGGCCTTTTTTGCGTCTTCTTCCGCGCGGATTCCGTTCGGGCCGAGCCCGATGATGTGGGAGTCGTGAGCTGCCGATGCCGGTGTATCTGGATGGGAAAGCGAAACATCAGCAATCGCCTCTTTCGGGCAAACATGAGTGCTTTTACCTTCTGGCGGCTGCGCCTGCTTTTAATCGCACCTCTGGGCTTCTCTTGCGTTCCGTGTCTGCTGCCGGAATCGCGCTGATCTGGGGGGAGGAGATGTGGCGTGAGTTTTGGCCGGAAACAAGCAGCCGCTTGGTTACCTGTGGTTCTTCGTTGCGATTCGGGTCTTCCTGCGCGCGTGCTCGTCGTGCCACTGGTGTTTCGCACCGTCGAGCGTCTTTCTTTCCCGCCGGTCTTTGTTCCGTCCGTGGCCAAATCTGGGGAGTTTCTTAAGTTAGAACCGTGGCGATATGGCTTCTTCCGCACTTACTTGTCAGCTTGTTCTTCGATGCGGGATCCGTTTGCCGTGACCTTGCTGGTTGGCCAACACGCCGGAATTACCGCGGCAGCAGGATGTTGTGGCTTTTCGTGTGGAGTTTTTCTGGAAGCGAATCCTATTTGGTCGGCCCAATCTGCGGCTCAACGAAGTCGACGTCGTGAAGTCGCGATGTCCGGGGGTGCGGGAACGGATATTATCCCCGGCGGCGGGTTTCTCTCCGCTCACGCGGTTTCGACGACCGGACAGATTCGCCGTCCACGCGGTAAACCGATCGACACACAGCGTGGAGCTTCTCCACCACACGTCTTGTTCGTTCACTGGCAGCCACAGACTATTTTTTCGCAGCAAGCGGAAGTGATTGCGCATGATAGTGTTGGTGCGCAGTTCAAGCAAATTATTGTTTTCAAGCGAGCGTTAGCAGCGTTTGCGAGCGAACGGGGGGTTTTTTGTTTACATATCTACACGGTAGCTCACATTTACAGAAAACGGACTTATTTTCTAGGCCTACGCAATATGGTTTTGACACATATTTCAGCTATTTTTTTAGATCCAGAAAAATATGTACATAAATAGCACTTAAGTGGTCATAACTCGAGGCAGGGTTGCCAGATCTTGAATGTTCTGAACTCTTTGGAAAGGTCTCTTGATTACCTAACTAACGATGGGTCGGATGATGGAACTGGACATCGTTTACATGCATATAAATGAGATCCGGCATCAAAAAAGTACATAAATTTCACTTAAGTGGTCATAACTCGAGACAGGGTTGCCAGATCTTGAATGTTCTGGACTCTTTGCAAAGGTCTCTTGATTACCTAACCAACGATGGGTCGGATGATGGAACTGGACATCGTTTACATGCATATAAATGAGATCCGGCATCAAAAAAGTACATAAATTTCACTTAAGTGGTCATGACTCGAGACAGGGTTGCCAGATCTTCAATGTTGAGGGCTCGTTGGAAAGGTCTCTTGATTACCTAACCAACGATGAGTCGGATGATGGATCTGGACATCGTTTACATACATTTAAGTGAGATCCGGCTTCAAAAAAGTACATAAATTTCACTTAAGTGGTCATAACTCGAGACAGGGTTGCCAGATCTTCAATGTTGAGGACTCGTTGGAAAGGTCTCTTGATTACCTAACCAACGATGAGTCGGATGATGGATCTGGACATCGTTTACATACATTTAAGTGAGATCCGGCTTCAAAAAAGTACATAAATTTCACTTAAGTGGTCATAACTCAAGACAGGGTTGCCAGATCTTCAATGTTGTGGACTCGTTGGAAAGGTCTCTTGATTACCTAACCAACGATGGGTCGGATGATGGAACCGGACATCGTTTACATGCATATAAATGAGATCCGGATATATGTGAAAACACATTTTTATACATAACTTTTGAACTACTTATCGAAACTTCAAATAATTCAATAGCGATGTATGGGACCCTAAACCAAGTCGAATGAAACCGGTTTGATCAAAATCGGTCCAGCCAGTGCTGAGAAAACTTGGCAAGAATTTTGAACACATACATACATACACACACACACACATACACACACACAGACATTTGTTTAGTTTTCGATTCTGAGTCGATAAGTATACATGAAGGTGTGTCTCTGAGCTCTTAATAAAAAGTTCATTTTTAGAGCAGGATTATAGCCTTACCTCAGTGAGGAAGGCAAAAAGAATTGAATTGAACACAGCCATAGCTGACCCCTAAAAAATGTCATTTTTAAAACATTGGCAAAGTCACATAAAATAAGTTAATCTTCCAACCCATTAATTTTCTAAAATTCTTTTTTCTTTTTCCAATGCTCTATAAAGATCAAAAATTGGTTGAAAATGTTTTTAGGCGATTTTTCAAATCAAAGCCCGTTTAAAGGCAGGGTTGGGTTGTAGAGGGTAAAGAAACAACACGTGATCCCACACGGAGAAAAAACAGTTCCCAAAATCGTGAACACCCGTTCATGAAATTGGGAACCACAAACAAAGTGTTCAAATGCCATGGTACGATTTTCAAAAACGTACCATGGAATTTGAACATTTTGTTCGTGCTTCCCAATTTCATGAACGGATGTTCATGATATTGGGAACTCTTTTTTCTCCGTGCATCGAAACCCTTATCGGCATATCAGCACTTTAGCGTTCAATTACATAATCTGAAATGCGTGTTCAACTGAATCTGAGTAACAAATGGCTCTAAAAGATTTGAGCAAAAAATGGTTTTCACCAAAAATTTATTCAAAATAATTTGTGCAAATAGTGAGAAACAGCAAATAAGATGAACATATGAGAATTTCCCTTAGCCGGATAAAGGACAAAGGATCAAAACAACGCTACCTGCAAGCTTCACAACAAACAATCATGTCACCAATCGCCAAGAGCGCGCGCGCTCCGGCAACCATGCCAACCCGGTTGGTCCGGGTTTTGCACGCACCGTTGTTGAATCCGTTTCGATTTTTCACCACCCAGGTCAGTGTCTCAGTCTTTGACTACCGTTCCACCTCGATGGTTCCGTTGCGTTTCGGTCCCAGCCACAGATATTCCTGTAGCGCTACCTTTGCAAGTTCTGCTCGGGACGGATCCGGTTCCGGACGACCCGGAAGATGGTTAAGTTCGACTGGCGGCGGATGTGCCGTAAGAAGAAGAACGTTCCGCAGGGTGGTGCTATCCTGGATCAAGTGATTTCGCAGAGCACGAACGTCCAGGGCCAGTGTCTGTTGTACAAGATGGCCAATTACAAGGGTGGTGGCGATTTGATCGATGCGTTCAAGATGGGCGGCCAGAAGGCGGTGGAGCAGCTAATCCGGGAACAGTTTGGGGTGTTTATGTATAATGCTGGCCGGGGTCAGATTATCAATCGGGCGGAGTATCTGCGGTGGAAGTATATGGATAACCATGAGGTGGGTTACGTAATATGGTGGGAATTTTTGGGGATGTATTGATTTTTCGTTCGAAGGTTGTGATTCCGATTGAGGCGTCGCTGTCCCCGCATGATCCTTTGGGGAAGTGGGTCGATCATAAGGCCTGTTGGCAGATGCAGTATCGTGGGTTGCTGGGGGAGAGTCTACTTCATGTGTTGATCATCTGCGACACTAAGATTCATACCAAGTGAGTACAGCTACCTATAACTGTGTAATCGAAGCGGTAAACAAATCTTCCTTCCAGACTGTCCCGCATTCTGCTGCGCGTGTTTCCGGAGCTGTCGATCGACGTGATGGAAGGCGAGGAGTACCTGGGCGCTAGCGCACTCCACCTGGCGATCGCGTACAGCAACAACGAACTCGTTGGCGATCTGATCGACGCCGGGGCGGATGTGTCCCAGCGGGCCATCGGGCGCTTCTTCCTTCCACGGGACCAGCAGAAGATGCATCCGGCCAAGACCACCGACTACGAGGGGTTGGCCTACCTGGGTAAGGGATCTTTTCACCAAGTTGTGATAATTTTGGGTCATTTTAGAGATTTTCCCTTCTAGGCGAGTACCCACTGGCTTGGGCCGCTTGCTGCTCGAACGAATCGGTCTACAACCTGCTGCTCGAGTGTGGCGCAGATCCGAACGCGCAAGACAGCTTCGGAAACATGATCCTGCACATGGTCGTCGTGTGCGACAAGCTGGACATGTTTGGGTACGCGCTGCGGCACCCGAAGCTACCCTGCAAGAACGGGATCGTCAACGAGGCCGGACTGACCCCGTTGACGCTGGCCTGCCGCATCGGTCGAGACGAGGTGTTCCGTGAGATGTTGGAGCTGTCGGCGAGGGAGTTTTGGCGGTACAGTAACATAACCTGTTCCGGGTATCCGTTGAACGCGCTGGACACGTTGATGCCGGATGGTTCGACGAACTGGAACTCTGCGCTGTTCATCATCCTTAACGGAACAAAGGAGGAACATTTGAACATGCTGGACGGTGGTATCGTGGAGCGTCTACTGGACGAGAAGTGGAAAACCTTCGCCAGGAATCAGTTCTTGAAGCGTTTGCTTATCCTTGCACTGCACTTGTTTTGTCTGTCGTGCTCGATTTACCTGCGACCGGTACATGTCTTCAAGGACGATGACGATGCAGATGACACCGATGGGGTTACTGATTCCCCTGATACAACCGACGACGAGGGGATTGACCTGACCACGTGGTTCCGGTACGGGTTTGAAGTTGCCACCGTGATGGGCGTGCTGAGCTATGTCGTAGTTCAGCAGGGTGAAGAAATCAAGAATCAGGGGTTTATATCGTTCCTCAAATCGCTGGCTGGAGCTCCCGCTAAAGCGATTTTCTTGATTTCCAACCTGATGATCTTGTGCTGCATTCCGCTGCGGATTCTCGGCGATAGGGAAGCTGAGGAAGCGGTGTTGTTGTTTGCCGTCCCCGGCAGCTGGTTTCTGTTGATGTTCTTCGCCGGGTTTGTATTGTCGACCTTCAATAGATACGACCTTAAACTCATGATTTTAAATTTTCAGTGCAATCGGACTAACTGGACCCTTCGTAACCATGATCTTTTCTATGATAACCGGTGACATGTTCACCTTTGGTATCATTTACACGATCGTACTGTTTGGATTCTCGCAAGCGTTTTACTTCCTGTACAAGGGTCACCCCAACGCGGACGAATCACCCTTTGGCACGTACTTTGGAACCTGGATGGGGCTGTTCCAGACGACCCTGGGCGATTACGATGTACGATTTGATCGGAGATGAACTTGATCACACTAACCGTTGTTTCTTTCAGTACGCCGATTTGAACCTGACCACGTACCCCAACCTCGCCAAAACGGTCTTTATCACGTTCATGATCTTCGTGCCGATTCTGCTGCTTAACATGTTGATCGCCATGATGGGTAACACCTACGCGTACGTCATTGAGCAAGCCGAAAAGGAAGGTATGAAGCAGTGGGCCAAGATTGTGGTCAACCTGGAGCGTGCCGTCAAGCAGGAGGACGCCAAAAAGTATCTGGAAGAGTACTCGATCGGGCTGGGACCTTCGGACGATCCACGGTTTGAGATTCGCGGCGTGATGGTCATCAAAAGTAAGAGCAAGACGCGAGCGCGGCAGCGCAAGGGAGCGGTCAGCAACTGGAAGAGTGTGCTGCGTGTGACGTTGAACGAGTTGAAGAAGCGCAGCATGACTGGAGAGGAGCTGCGCCGGATTATGTGGGGTCGGTCGTCGATCACTTCCCCGGCTAAGATTTCCAAAAAGTATTCTCTTTTGAGAAGTTGTAAATAGATAAAAGTTAACGACTGTTCACTTTCAGGAAGAAGATCTACGACGAAGACGAGGATCCGTTCGCAATCACGGCAGCCATCGACGTGATGTCGTTCACGCAAGATATCGTGATGGTCAGTACGGAACCGGTTGGTCCCCTCATGATCGACCCGACGAAACCTCCCGTCACCACCGTCAAACCTACCGCTCCGATCGTTCCTTCTGCGCAACCTTCTCCAGGCGTTCCGATGACAACAGCGCAGACTGCGGCTCCTACGGCACCCCAGCTGGTCAAGCGCCAGTCCGTGGTCAGTGCTCCGCCGGCTTACGATGACTTCCTCCCGGCGAAAGGCTTCAAGGATCCGCTGCGGGAGCTGCTCATCCTTTCAGAATCGACCTCGATAGACGAGCACTACGCGCAAACGTGCCGTACGCTGGCAACGGATGCCTCCACCCTAGACCACGTGTACGAGATCGATCTGAACCGACAGAGCCAGCTCCGGCAGGAGGAACACCAGCAACAGCAACAGCAGACCGTTGGCCAGTTGAATCCCTTCCTGGACGCGAAAGACGTGGTCGACCCAGTGAAGGAACGCGAGTTCCTCAAAACCCTGGAAGCCCTCGAAGACACCGACAGTGAAGCGGCCGAAAAGCCCGTCCTCGGCAAGATCTCGTTGATCCGGCGTGCCAGATCGGCCGTTTCGAGAACAACCTCCAGGAAGAAGAAAACCGACCAGCATCCACTGTTTATGATTGCCTGGGACGACAAAACGACGACGATCCCCGGTGGGGGTCCCCAAGCGGTGTCGGCCACCGCCGGAACTGCTGCTCCGGAGGATGACTTTGGGGCACTGAACACGGCGTACGAGTGCTCGGCGGAAGATTTGAAGCACGACGTGGACGAAGAAGCACGGGAGGACGATCCGGACGAGGGCGTGACGGTGGAGGAGGTTCACCGACGGATGGAACGGTTCCACCAGCGGCCGGGCAGATCCTCGCCGGAACGGGACAGCAACTCGACGGAAAGCAGCAAGAAGCAGGCCAAGGGAGGTAAACCTAGGCACAGCATTGGCCGCGGCAGGAACAACAAGGTATCGCCGGACACTTCGAACGAGAGCGAACGGGCGGCCAAGAAGGACAAACGCATGAAGTCGGCACCCAGCGGCCATGG